>NW_016811040.1:2374742-2396677 GCF_001698545.2 Rhinopithecus bieti | reverse complement strand
AGGAAGGCGGGAGCGGCGGCTGCGGCCTCGGGGCCTGTGAGCTGGAGGCACTCGCCATGGCCAAGTCGGGTGGCTGCGGCGCGGGAGCCGGCGTGGGCGGCGGCAACGGTGCACTGACCTGGGTGGTAAGTGACGGGTCCCCGGGATGGGCGGCTGCATTGTTCCGGGCTCGCGGCGGGGGCGGAATTCCGCGGGTCCGAACGGGCGGGGGAGGGGAAAGGGAGGGAAATCCCATCTCCGGAACGGGCGCTCCATCGGGGCCTGTGCTTGCAGAATTCTCCAGCCGGCTCCCCGCGCCTTTTTTTTCTTTTTTCTCTGTGCCTCTGGAAGCCCTGACTGCCAGAGCGTAATGTGTACTTGAAACTCCGGGGGAACAAAATCGCGAACGTAACATGGAGCCCTTGCTTCCTCTCTTTTCCTTTTAACCAGACTCTTCCGGGGCAGCCGGGCCTGCATGGTGGGGAAGGTGATAATGCAAGTGTGTCTGTGTGGGGCAGCATTTTCTCCAAATGTAGTTTAAGAAAACCCTGGGAAAAGGGGTGTGTGTGTATTTTAAATGCAGCCCTTTCTGGGGCTTTAATCTCTCAAAGAAGAATGCACTGGGACTTCTACAGCAACTTGCACTTCGATTTGTAAAGTCTCATTCAGTTGAGAGCGCAGTTGGGATGACTTTCACAGCAGTTAATACTGTAGGTGTTCACTCTGTCAGGGTGAGATTATTAAAAGAAGTGCTTGCCTACGTCAGCATCGCAGGTGTAACGGGCTGGGGGCTGAATGGGTGTCCCGGAGAGGTAACTGAAGTGCTTAGGCTTGGAGTTAAAGGATTTCGACGCTCAGTTCCTGCTGGGAAGTAGAAGTAGCTGTAGCGGAAAGAGGAAGGGAGGCTGGATTCCCACGACAGATCGATAATTCACCGGCATTTCACTTGCTCAGTGTGGAGTTCAGACCAGGGTCATGTCCTATACAGAAAATCTAGGTATTGCGGAGAAAAGTAAAAAATGTTACATTTTTCTGGACTTTTTGACGGTCTATTCCCCTATCCCTGTTTTAAACACCTCAAGGGAGCTTTCATATAGGCATTTTTGTTACTTAATTCATTTTCTCTTTGTTTGGGTGAGGTTTAGGTGAGTTGAGTAGCAATTTGTGCTATATTGACAACTGCTTCTTATAAAAAGGATGTTAGTGACAGTAGCAAAACAATTTAATCACTTATGTTTGCGTGCCAGGGTACATTGCAAGATAACTTGCCAGGCTTTTATTGTTGCAATTCTCTGAATGTTGTATATTACTCCAGTTATGTAGAATGAAAGTATGAAGGGACTAGAGCCAGGAGAGAAAATGTCAGATACTAAGTTAGTGGTCCATGTGGACTTGCAGTAGAGGGTATGTGAGAGGAAGGAGGAGATGGACAGATACATGCAAAAGAATGACTTTCAGAATTAATGGCTTTTACCCCGTCACTACAATCAGACATCGGAAAATTGACTGAGACAGCCAAATGGTATTGTAAGTTCTCATTCACTATTTGGAAGTGTTGAGGCCTGATCAGTGTTTGTTCTGAAGACCTCTGGTTCTACAACGGTAAACGTTTTGCTCCATAGTAGGTTGTTGGCTTTAACATTTGATAGCAGTACTTTAATTTAGTGTTGTATAATTTTGTAGATAATTAAATAACAATTTATTTCTTTCAAGCTCCATAGGAAATTCATTGCTAATAAATTTAGCAAAACTTGGAGGATCTCATTCAACATAGAAAAATCCATTTGAAACTGAAATTGACTTATTGATTAAAGGAATTTTCATTATAAAGTGGATTATGGAAAATATGGGAAATGCAGTAAAATAAAGAGAAGTGAAGATCACTTAGTCTTTTATTTATGGGGTATATCTTATGGAATTAGAAGTTTATTAAAAAGATAATCACTCCTATAAATCTTCTTTAAGAGTTGATGCTTACTCTAAATTTCAGTTAGGTTATATGAGCATCTTTATGTCCATAATGTACATCATTGATCATAGACTGGTTTGATTTTATGGGAGGCAATATAGTGAGGTAGTTATGGGCTTTGACATCAGGCTGATATAGGTGCAGATACTGTCTCTCCAACACATTTAGTTGGACTTTTCCCAAGGAACTTTACCTTTCTAAGCCTGTTTTTTTAATCTTTCAAATAAGATTGCATTGAGAATGAAATGAGATAACGTATATAGCACAGTGCTGGGCTTAATGAATGTTTGTTATTATTGGTGAACTTCAAGAAATGTACACTCAAATAATAATTGCAGTTGATTTTACATAAAATATATTTTAGCTGGGGTAAAAGCAAATTAATTTTTCCTTTGCACGAGTTAGGGCTTTATTGCAGTGGTCATCTATTTTGAGAAAGGTAACTTCGTCTACTTTATTGAAGCTAGTGTTATGTTGCCACCTGCTTGTGGATAACAGGAAGAAATAAAAATAGAATTAGCCCCTGATTTCTTTCTTCTGGGTGGGGAGTTGTATGCCATGTGTTGCTGATACTAACTACTGTTGGGATGCATGCCAGCATGTGTTGTTAATGTTGTCATTGCATGAAAATTTACCTTTCAATATCTGAAACCACAAAGCCAAGTGGTTTTAGGACTGGCATTAATTTCTTTTAATAACTCATTTGGTTTGTGTTTAATTTGTAGTGATATCTCAACCAGAATTTTTTATAATTAAAGTAAAAAATATAAACATGGCAAAGCTATTTTGATTTAAAATGTATAGCAGTTACAAAGGCTTCTCTTAAGCCAGCAGGATTGCTTGAATTAATTCTTTGTAAAGCTTTGATTAGTAGACAATAATAGTCTGGTTCATTCTGTCAGTCTTGTATCATAAGTGATTGTAGCAAATACATTTGTGGAGATATTAGAATATAGTTATATGACTTGATCCTTCTCCCAACAGTATTCTAACTTGGTAGATTAAAAAAAAAATTGTAATAGAAAATGTTAAGCGTCTCAAAAAGTTTAACCAGAATAGTATAACAGGCTTCCCTCTATTTAGCCTTAAGCTTCAATAATTATCAACCTGCTGGGTGCGGTGGCTCACGCCTGTAATCCCAGAACTTTGGGAGGCCGAGGCAGGCGGATCACCTGAGGTCGGAAGTTCAAGACCAGCCTGACCCACATGGAAAAACCCTGTCTCTACTAAAAATACAAAATTAGCCGGGGTGGTTGTGCATGCCTGTAATCCCAGTTACTCGGGAGGCTGAGGCAGGAGAATCGCTTGAACCTGGGAGGCGGAGGTTGCCGTGAGCTGAGCTCGTGTCATTGCACTCTAGCCTGGGCATCAAGAGCGAAACTCTTGTCTCATAAAAAAACAAGAAAAAAAAAATTATCAACCTAAGACCACCCAGTTTATCCCTTCTCATTCTTTTGAAGCAGAGCAAATCCTAGAATTTTATCACTTTCTCTGTAAATATTTCAGTATTTATCTCTAACAGTTAAGTCTCTTTTTGAAAAACTGTAGAGCCACAAATATTGTAGTTTTCTCAAAAGTAAAATTTTTTGAAATATGTAACTTATATTTTTTGGACTGTGAATATCTCTAATTAAACATGACTGTGTATTTAAATGTTGTTTAAAGATTTGTTTTAAGAACCTTGCTTTAGTGGTTTACTATTGCGAGTCTAAATTGCTGAGCTTTTCATAAACTATGTGCCCTTTTCAATGAAATTTATTTATTGTAGTCTCTATAGTTAGATTTATCTCTTCACTGTGCCCTGTACAAGTTATGCTTGTTTTTGTCACTTTGTCTTTACATATTTACCTTCCATCCAGAATTACTCTTTCACTTCTCTTTACTAGTCTCAATCTTAACTGCTCTTCAGGGCTAGCTCAGCGCCTCATCACATTATTATTTTCCAGTTTATACTCATCTTTTTCTTTCATTGAATGTTTGTTACTCTCATGAATCATAAAACAGAAGTCTTTATTTTTTATGTAACTTTCATGCATGATTACTTTGCCTTAACAATATTACAAACTTCTGAAGTTAAGAGAGCATGTATTTTCCTTGTTCATATCCTTTATAGTGTTGAACAAAGATCTGGATACATAATCCAGTCTCAGTTATTAACAAATTGGATAACTGACATACTGACTTCCTAAAAAGTCTTCTGTCATTAGTAGGACAAGTGTTTAAGTAGCAGTGTTTTTTAGATACATTCTCAAGTACATGATATAGCAGTATTTAGGCACTTTTTAAATAAACTTAATTTTTCTGAATAGAAGTATGTTCACCTGTAATCCCAGATTTGTTGTTTAGGTGGTGGCAAAATTGCATTTTACTGAGTATACTTTAAAAAATAAACTTCCTGAATTTTTAAAAATATTAACACATATGGAACCCCATTTTAATGAAAAGTTGAAGTAGCTATAGTTGTTCCTATTTGCAGAGAAGAAAAGAGGTTTAGAGATTAGGTAACAAATTCTTAGGCACATGGTTAAGGCTCAGGTGGAATTTAAACCAGACTCAGTGTTCTTAACATTTACATAGCCTTCAACTTTAAAAACATTGAAAGACAAAACAACATATCTTATACTCTGATATGACAGAATAAGGAGACATCTGGGATATACCTATCTTTTCTACTAACCTTTTACTTACATACAAAAGTTAAGGAGTATATTTCCTTTTTCAGAATACGTGTATATAGTATAGCATAATGCTAAGAGTATGGGCTGTGAAATCAGATCATCTAGTTTAATAATTCACCTTTTTCAAGTACTAGTTTTGTTAGCTTTGGGAAAACACTTATCCTGACCTTCGTTATTTCGTATCTGTACAAAGGGAATTATAACTGTCTATTTCATGGAGATACTATATAAAGATTAATTAAGATTATCGTAGTGCTTGGCACATAGTAGCTCCCAGATGGGTTCACACATACATTCTCCCTTCTTTTTTAATCCAGTGATAAGTATTTTCATTCCCTTTATTATAAAGAAAGCCTATTTATTTTCATAGCAGAAGACTAAGCATTTGTTACTGTCTTAAGTATCTCTTATCTCTTCCTTGCCCCTTTGTTTAGAAGGGTATTTCTGAAGGAGCATAAGACGGGGGGACAATTTGTTACTTTTTGCTTCATTAATGGTGAAATATGGTTAGAATGAACATCATGGGATGGCAACCTTGAGGGAGAAAAGAGAGAGGAGATGTTATAAAAGGTTAGTGTTAAGTCTGAGGGGATTGTACAGAAGAAGGTAAAAGAAGGGGCTTGTTGCTAGGCTGCCAGCCCCCACTTCCACTCTTGTTGGCCTGGTGATGGAGAGCTTTCTGTGTCGATTATGTGAATGAGCGGCTCAGTTCTTTTTTAGTACCAACTGGCAAACCATCTCCTTTACCCTCTTTGTCAGCAATTCATTCTCCCTCAGAAAAACAGAAACTGTAGGTGCTCTGCCAAATTGCTATATTTCAGGTGACAACTCTGTCCATTGAAGAATCTTTTGTTTTGCAGAATGATCTTGGTGTATAGTCGTTCTGAAAACTAGGAAGTTTTACTGGAATGTTTTGCATTTTCTTCTGATGATTGAGGTTCTTGAAAAAGATCAAATCTTTGATTAGTGATTAAATCTGTATTCAGGCATTAGCCAATATTCGCACAAAGTGCTGTAAGAGTAGGTTAATATTTAAAATATATAAGTCTGTATATTTGTTTTGATATTTTTGTTAACAAGTTTAAATTTGTTCCCAAATGCTTTTGTTTAATTTGGCAGCTGACTTTTGAAATTCAGAAAAGCGTCAATAATGTTATCATAGTTATAAAATGAAAAAGAATAGTATTAAAACAACTTTTAGATATGTGTAGGAAATTTATCTTAATATGGTGATTATTTTACATTTTATTGTATTTATGAGAATGAAAATGTATCCTTGATTTTTTAGATTCCAATGTAATTGGATGCTGGCATTATTTATTACTATAAGTAGTTTGGTAATTTGTTCACATAAGTTAAGGCAGGGAAATAAATTACAAATAAACTTAAATAACAAGTTTTCAGTTGTTTTACTTAGTCTCAATGCAAGTTTATTCAAAATGCTCTTGGTAAATTATTTTTCTTCTTATTTTTTTTTTTTTTGGGATGGAGTCTCGCTCTGTCGCCCAGGCTGGAGTGCAGTGGTGCTGTCTTTGCTCACTGCAGGCTCCGCCTCCTGGGTTCATGCTATTCTTCTGCCTCAGCCTCCCGAGTAGCTGGGACTACAGGCGCCTGCCACCACGCCTGGCTAATTTTTTGTATTTTTTAGTAGAGATGAGGTTTCACTGTGGTAGCCAGGATGGTCTCGATCTCTTGACCTCGTGATCTGCCCGTCTCAGCCTCCCAAAATGCTGGGATTACAGGGGTGATCCACTGCGCCCGGCCAGTAAATTATTATTTTTAAAGGCATGTTGTCAATTTTTATTCAATGTGGAGTACTGGGAGCAATTGCTATAGAACATGATGCCTTGTTACTGTGAACATAAAAGAATAAGAAAAGGTAAAATCAAAAGACTCTGCTGGGTCTAAAGTGAGCATAATTCTGTTAACCTACTTGTGTTAAATATACATCACTCTCTTTTATCATCTGTAGAGTTGAGGTGCTTTTACAAACATGCAGATATGAGTTTGCTAGTTTGTGGTGGATCAAGGCAATTTCCTGTTCTCTTTTCTGAATATTGTCAGCAAAAGTGTTAAAACTGAAGAGCTACCCAGGGTGACTTTTTTTTTAAGAGATAGAGATAGTGATGATAATAGCAAGGGAGAAGGTGCAGAATAGGTTTCTCATTTAGCTTGTCTCTTCTAAGGCCAAAGGTGGTTTGTATTAAATATGCATACCTGTTCTAGGGATGGGATCATCTTATTAACTGGGTAAGTTGCTCTCGTTCCCCTTACCCTAGATTTTGATTTTTAGTATCCTGAACATTGCTCAGGGGACAACTTTCTGCTGATAAACAGGAGTTGAAAGAGACTATTATTTCTGGTTTCTGTTGTAAAAACTTATGAAAGTCTCAGGGGAGAACCACCTGTGTTTGCCACTAGTGAGCCAGTGAGCAATGTAAATTACCATTTGTTGAGAATGGGAACATAAAAGACAAATTGAATTCTAGTGTTAGTTTCTACTTTCTACTCTGCCAAGGCTGCCAATCTTATTTGTGTATTTTGATTTTGTTTTTGCATAGTCTCTAGTGAGAAAGTTGGGGTTGCAGAAGTAATAAGTAGGTATAAACATTGCCTCTAGGAAAAGAAACCTTCAGTTGTATTCTGGCTTAATTATGCTTTCACATGCATGGGTTAATAAGCCTTTAACATATTTGTTTATGCATTCATTGTAGGAAATTAGAAAACGTGTAAAAAAGATAAAAATGGCATGTATTTCTACTCTATAGATAATTTTTATTGATACTCTGTTGGGCATATTTCACATTTTTTCCTACGCATGCATATACTATGCATAATTTTTTTCTGACAAAAATGGGCTCATGTTTTATATATATTCTTTTGTAATGTTCACTAAACAATGCCATTTTGATAAACGAATTTAAAAATAATTATCTTTACTAATACAAATTTTCTATAAAAGAGCAATAAAAGATTAACACAAATTATTTTTAGTATAGTAATTATAAACTTATTGACTCATTGAAACGTCCAAGTTTGAGGGTTTATATTAAGGGTTTTTGTTATTTATTTATTTATTTATTTATTTTTCTGGTGGAGGCTTGCTATCACCCAGGCTGGTCTCAGATTCTTGGGCTCAGGGGATTGATCCTCCGTCTGAGACTCCAGAGTATCTGGGACTACAGATATTTGGCACCATGTCCTATGTCAGATTTCATAAGTTGTTTGATTCTATAATTGGGAGTAGATTTGAAATATCTGCAAATGACTTCCATTGTATTCTATAAATAATATGTATCCCTTAATGCTTTTCCTGACTTTAAATAGAATAGTATCTCTTATTCTTTCCTCAATACTTGTCATATGATATTTAGAAAAAAATACATTGTCACACATTCATCACACTTATTTTACAGTATTTCTATGTTCTTCCTAGAGAAAATTACGAATAGTATTAGACAAAGTCAGCTACATTTCACATATTCAATTTTTTTGTCGTAAAAAGCATGTAACATTAAATTTACTATCTTAGCTATTAAGTATAGAGTTCAGTAGTGTTAAATATATTCACATTGTTAAGCAACAGATCTCTAGAAGTATTTCATTTTCCAAAACAAACTATATCTGCTAAACACTAATTCCCACTCCCCCCAGCCCTTGGTTAACCACCGTTTCTATGATTTTTGATTACTGCAGATACTTTATATGATTGTAATCATACAGTATTTGTTCTTCGTGACTGGCTTATTTTGTTGTTTAGCATAATATCCTTGAGGTTCATCCATGTTATAGCACATGACAGGATTTCTGTGTTTTTTGAGGCTGCGTAATACTCCATTGTATCTTTATACCACATTTAAAAAATCCATTTATACATCAGTGGACATTTGGGTTGCCTTGCCTCTTGGCTATTATGAATAATACCCATGATGAACATGGGTGTGCAAATATCTCTTTGAGATTTTGCTTTGAATTCTTTTGGATATATACCCAAAAGTGGGATTGCTGGATCATATAGTAATTCTATTTTTGATTTCTTGAGGAACCTCTATACTATTTCCATAATGGTTATAGCATTTTTCTAGGATTTTATATTCTCACCAACAGTGTAGAAATGTACCAATTTCTCCATATCCTTACCAACACTTATTTTCTGATGGCTCTCTTAATAGGTGTGAGGTGATATCTTATTGTGGTTTTGATTTGCATTTCTCTTATTAGGAATGTTGATTATCTTTTCATATGCTGTTGACCATTTGCAAATCTTATTTGGGGAATTGTCTATTGAAATCCTTTATCCATTTGAATGGGGTTATTTTGTTATTGTTGTTGAGTTATAGAAGCTCCTTATCTAGTTTGGATATTAACCCTTTGATGGTTTACAGATATTTTCTCGATCCATATGTTGCCTTTTCACTCCGTCAGTTGTTTTCTTTGGTGCACAGAAATTTTTAAGTTTGATGCCCTGTTCATCTATTTTTGCTTTTGTTGTCTGTGCTTTTGGTGCCATATCCATGAAAGCATTGCCAAATCCAATGTCTCAAAGCTTTTCCTTTGTGTTTCCTTCTAGGAGTTTTATAGTTTTAGGTATTACTTTTAGGTCTTTATGTTAATTTTTGTATGTGGCATGAGAGTTCAACTTCATTCTTTTGCTTGTTATCTAGTTTTCCCAGCACCATTTGTTGAAGAGACTGTCCTTTCCCCAATGTGTAGTCTTGGCATTCTTGTGAAAAATCATTTGGCCTTTTATGTAAGGGTTTATTTCTGTGCTCTCTATTCTGTCTATATGCCAGTGCCACACTGTTTTAGATTTCTGTTGTTCTGTAGTAAAATCAGGTTTTGAAATCAGGAGGTGTGAGGCCTTTAGCTTTATTTTCTGATTAAAGACTGATTTAGCTATGTGGGTCCTCTTGAGATTCCATATGAATTTTAGAATTTTTCTTTTTTCGTATTTCTGCAAAAAATACCATTGGGATTTTGGTAGGAATGGCATTGAATCTGTAGATCACTTTGGATAGTTTGGACATTTTAACAATATTTTAAGTTTTTCAAATCATGAGAATGGAATGCCTGTCCATTTATTGGTATCTTTTTTCATTTCTTTTAACAGTGTTTTGTATTTTGATGTTATTCTCACCTCCCTGGTTAAGTTTACTCTGTGGTAGTTTATCCTTTTTGAGGCTATAGTAAATGGGATTTTCATAATTTCCTTTTTTGATTGGTCATGGTTACTGCATGAAAACATAACTAATTTTTGTATCCTGCAACTTACTGAAATCATTTATTAGTTGTAGTAGTTTCTCTGTGGAATCTTTTGGGTTATCTACTATAAGATTATGCCATTTGTGAGCATAATTCTACTTCTTTTCTAATTTGTATGCCTTTTATTTCCTTTTCTTGTCTTAATTGCTCTGACTAGGACCTCTAATACTATCTTGAATATTGGCAAGATTGGACCATCCTTGCCTTGTTCCTCCTGATCTTAGAGGAAAAGTTTTTAGTCTTTCACCAGTATGTGTGCTGTTAGCTGTTGGCTTTTTGTGTATCGCTTTTATTATGTTGAGGTGTTTTCTATTTCTAGTTTCTTATGTGTTTTTATCAGGAAAGTGTATTGAATTTTGTCAAATGCTTTTGTGCATCAATTGAGATGATAATGTGGTTTTGCCCTTCATTTTGTTAATATGGTATAGTACAATGATTTGTTTTTATATTTGGAAACATCGTTGCATTTCAAGTATAAATCCTATTTGCTTATTGTGTGTAATCCTTTTAATGTGCTGTTGGGTCAGGCATGGTGGCTCATGCCTGTAATCCCAGCACTTTGGGAGGCCAGTGCAGGAGAATCGTTTGAGGCCAGGAGTTTAAGACCATCCTGGGCAATATGGTAAAACCTTGTCTCCAGAAAAAAATTTAAAATTAGCCAGGTGTCGTGGCACATAGTTGTAGTACTAGCTGCTTGGGGCAGGGGTTGTGAGGTATTGAGGAGGAGGGTGGGTGTGCTGAGGCGGGAGAATCACTTGAGCCTGGGAGGTTGAGGCTGCAGTGAGCCATCATCATGCCACCGCACTCCAGCCTGGGCAACAAAATGAGACCCTCTCTTAAAAAAAGTGCCATTGTATTGAGTTTGCTAGTATTTGGGGGAAGATTTTTCCATCAGTCTTGGTCAGTGGTATTGTTCCGTAGGCCTCTTATTCTGTCTTCTAGTTTTTGTATCAGAGAAGTGCTGGCTTCATAGAATGATTCTGGAAGTGTTTTCTGCCCTTCATTTTTTTGGTAAGAGTTTCAAGAGTTAATTCTTTGATTATTTGGTAGAATTTTCAAGTGAAGCTATCTGGTCCCGGGCTTTTCTTTGTTGGGAAGTTTTTGATTACTGCTTCATATCCTTATTTGTTATAGGGCTGTTCAGATTATTTACTCATGATTCAATCTTGGTAGATTATATGTTTGGAATGTATTCATTTCTTCTAGATTATCTGATCTCTTGCCATATATGTGTTCATGTAAGTCTTTTATAATCTTTTTTATTTCTGTGACATCAATTATGATGTCCACTTTCATTTCTGATTTAGTTATTTGATTATCTCTTTTTTTCTTACATAATCTAGCTAAGGGTTTGTCAGTTTTGTTAATTTTTTCAAAAAACAAACTCTTGGTTTCATTGATTTTTTTTCTCATTGTTTTTCTATTCTCTATTTTATTTATCTTTGTTTTAAACTTCATTTGCCTTCATTAATTTGGTTTAATTTCTCTTTTCCTAGTTCTTTGAAAGGGTCTAAAGTTAGGTTGTTAATTCGAGATCTTTATTGATTGTTAATGTTAAGTGTAATACTGTTTTAGCCGCATTACATAAATATTGGTGTATTGTGTTTTTGTTTTCATTTGTCTCCTGATATTTTCTAAATTCCCTTGTGATTTCATCTTTGACCCACTGGTTGTGTAAGAGTGAGTTGTTTAACTTCCACTTTTTTGTGGATTTTACTGTTTTCTTTCTACTGTTGATTTCTGGTTTCATGCCATTGTTGATAGAAAATATACCTTATATGATTACAGTCTTCTTAAGTTTGTTAAGACTTGTTTTGTCACGTAACGTGGTCTATGTTGGAGAATGTTCCATGTGCAGTTGAAAAGAATGTGTATTTTGCTGTTGTTCATTGGTATGTCTGTTAGGTCCAATTGGTCTATAGTGTTGTTCAAGTTCTTTGTGTCTTTATTGATCTTCTGTGTGGTGGTTCTATTCATAACCGAAAGTGGGCTAGTGAAGTCTCCTACTATTATTGTGTTGTTGTCTCTCTCCCTTCACTTCTGTCAGTGTTTGCTCATAAATTTGGGAACTGTAATGTTAGATGCATATCTTACTGGTGAATTGACCCTTTTATCATTATATAATGTCCTATTCTGTCTCTTGTGACAGTTTTTGTCTTAAAGTCTATGTTGTCTGATGTAAGTACAGCCACTCTCTTCAGATTCCAGTTTTATGGAATATCTTTTTCCATCCTTTTATTTGTAGGCTTTGTGCATCTTTGGATCTGAAGCAGGTGTCTTGTAAACAACCTATAGTTGGATCTTATTTTTTTATTCCATTGGCTAATCTATGTCTTTTATTTGGGGCACTTAACCTTTTTTTTTTTCTAGATGGAATCTCCCTCTGTTGTCCAGGCTGGAGTACAGTGGCACAATCTTGGCTCACTGCAACCTCTGCTTCAGGTTCAAGTGATTCTTCTGCCTCAGCCTCCCGAGTAGCTGGGATTACAGGTGCCTGCCACCACAACTGGCTAATTTTTGTATTTTTAGTAGAGATAGTGTTTTACCATATTGGCCATGCTGGTCTCTTAACTCCTGACCTCAAGTGATCTGCCCGCCTTGGTCTCCCAAAGTGCTGGAATTACAGATGTGAGCCACCATACCTGGCCCAATTCACATTTGAAGTAATTATTGACATGGACTCACTATTGCCATTTTGATTATTGTTTTTGTATGTCTTATAGCTTTTTTGTCCATCTTTCCTCCCTTGCTGCCTTCTTTTGTGTTTCATTGACTTTTTTTTTTTTTTTAGTGACATGTTTTGATTTTCTTCTAATTTCTCTTTGTGTATATTCTACAGATATTTTCCTCGACTTTACCTTGCAATTTACATAACATATCTTCAAGTGATAGAAATAAATTTTAAATTAGTAACTTCAATTACGTATGAAAACTCTTCCTTTTTTCACCTCTGCCCTCCCCTACTTTGTTTTGATGACACTTTACCTCTTTTATGTTGTGTATATTTTAACACAGATTTATAATTATTTTTTATGCTTTAAAAATTCTATACCATATTTAAGTGATCTGTATTACTGCATAACAATACTAGAAGATGTCATATTTGTTTATATACAAATAGTCTTCAAAAAGTTCATGGAAAATGTGTATTATTAGAAAATTATGCATGGATTTCAAATTTTTTTTGTATCAAAATAAACTTCTACTAACTTGTTATAACATTTCTGAGCAAAATCTAGTTTGAGGTACTAGGAAGGATAAGACATCATTTGGAAAAGAGCCCTTATCAGAGCAATATGAATTACGCTAAAATTGAAGCAAGAACAAACAACAAGTTTGTGAAGAAGCTTAGGTGGAAAAATGGTGAAATCATTGATTTCCAGTATGTTTACAGGGCCAATGTCTCAAATAAATGAGCAGTTTACAAATGGATAACTTCTTTTAAGAAGAGATGAGATGATGTTAAAGATGAAGCCTGCAGCAGCAGACCATCTGCATCAATTTGTGAGGAAAAGATTAATCATGTTCATGCCCTTATTGAAGAGGACCAATGATTAACAGCAGAAACAATAGCCAACACCATAGATGTCTTAGTTGGTTCAGCTTCCACAATTCTTTATGAAAAATTAAAGATTCACAGACTTTCCACTCAATGGGTGCCAAAACCATTGTGCCTAGATCAGCTGCAGACAAGAGCAAAGCTTTTAATGGAAATTTTAAACAAATGGGATCAAATCCTGACGAATTTCTTCAAAGAATTGTAACAGGAGATGAAACAGGGCTTTACCAGCATAATCCTGAAGACAAAACACAATCAAAGCAATGGCTGTTAAGAGGTGGAAGTGGTCCAATCAAAGCAAAAGAAGACAGGTCAAGAGCAAAGGTCTTGGCAACAGTTATTTAGCATGCTTAAGACATTTTGCTTGTTGACTTTATGAAGGGCCAAAGAATGATAACATCTGCTTATTATAAGATTGTTTTGAGAAAGGTAAAGTTTTAGCAGAAAAATCCCCAGGAAGGCTTCACCAAAGTCTTTCTCCATCATGACAGTACGCCTGCTCATTCCTTTCATCAAACAAGAGCAATTTTATGAGATTTTTGATGATAAATAATTAGGCATCTATCTTATAGTCTTGATTTCGCCCCTTCTGAGTTTTTTGTTCATTTGTTTGTTTTGTTTACTAATCTTGAATCTTTAAAAGGCACTTATTTTTTTTTCAGTTGATAAATTTATGCATTGGCATAAATTCGCAAGACCCTTGGTCTTTAGAGATGAGCTAAATGGCTGATATCATCACTTATAAAAGTGTCTTGACCTTTATGGAGCTTCTGTTGAGAAATAAAATTTATATTTTAATTTTGTCTTTTGATTCCATTTTCGAGGAACTTTTGAAGTCTCCTTGGACTTTACCAGGGAGTTAAGTATTTTTGTGTTACTGTGTTGCTATTTTTTATCCTTTTGCTTTAAGGGACTCCCTTTATCATTTCTTGTTGGGCAAACCTAGTGGTGATGAACTGTCCCAGCATTTGTTTATCTGAGAAAGTCTTAATTTCTACTTCATTTTTGAAGGGCACTTTAGCTAGATATAATGTTCTTGGTTGGCAGTGTTTTTTTTTTTTCTCTTCAGTACTTCAGATACATTCTTCCAATCCCTTCTACCTTGCAAGGTTTCTGCTAAGAAATTGGCTAGTAATCTAACAGAAGCTCCATTGTACTTGATGATTCACTTTTTTGTTGCTGCTTTCAAGATTCTCTGTCTATGACTTTTGACAGTGTAATTATGATGTGTCTTGGTGTAGTTTTCTTTAGATTTATCCTTGTTGGAGTTCTTTGAGCTTCTTTAATTTGTATGTCCATTTATGTCCTCAGATTTGGAAAGTTTTCGGCTATGATTTCTTCAAATAGACTCTTTCCCCATTTCTCCCTTTCTTCTCCTTTGAGACTTACATAATGTATATGTTGTTCTGATGATAGTGGCCCATAAGTTCTTTAAGCTCTTTTTGTGTTTATTAATTCCTTTGCCTTTTTTCTCCTTTCCCTTGGCAGTTTTGAGAGTCCTGTCTTCAAATTTGCTGATTTAAAAAAATTCTGCCTACTCCAGTCTACTGTGCTATCCCTCTAGTGTATTTTCAATTCATTTACTGTATGCTTCGGTTCAAGAAATAATGTTGGCTACTTCATCATAGTTTTTATCTTTGTTGATTTTTTTTCTTTTTGTTTATGCATTGTTACACCGAGTTTTTGTTTGTCCATCTGTACTCATTTATTTCATTAAGCATCCTTTGGCAGTTAATTTGAATTCTTTGTATGACTGTATTTCTATTTTCTTTAGGCTCAATTTGTGGTGATTTATTTATTATTTTTTTGAGACAGGCTCTTGCTTTGTCACCGAGGCTGGAGTACAGTCGTGTGCTGATGGCTTACTGCAGCCTCGACCTTCTGGGCTGAGGTAATCCTCCTGTTGCAGCCTCCCAAGTAGCTGGGACTACAAGTGTGCACTACCACACCTGGCTAATTTTTTTGTTTTGTTTTGTTTTGGTAGAGAGATTTGGCCATGTTACTCAGACTGGTTCTGAGCTCTGGGCCCAAGGGATCTGCCTGCCTCAGCCTCCCAAAGTGCTAGGATTACAGGTGTGAGCCACTGCGCCTGGCTGCAATTTAATTTTTTACATTGAATCGGCCATATTTCCCTGTTTCTTTGTATTGTTATTTTCTGTTAGGGCTTTGGCATTTGAAGGCTTAGCTAACTCTCCAGTCTTTGCAGTCTGGTTTCATACTGGGAAGACTTTCTTCATCCAGTTTGTCTAGCTAGGGAATCCTGAGACCTCACAAATCTTTTATGGGGATGCATCCTCTTTAGGTTTGTGCATGGAATTTCTTAATTGAAGAGGTTTGCCTCTGTCTGTGTTTGCTCTCTCTGGAGAGTGTGTGTGTCTGCTTTGCTTGTGGCCGTTGGTGCTGTAGTAAACTACAGTACTGGAGCTCCACCTTGTGTCTCTTTCTGATACTGCAGAGTCTGATGCTAAACTTTGATTGCCTTTCTCAGTGACCCTCAACCTGCCACCCTGTTCAATGTCAATGCTTAGATTCAGTCAAGAGGTTTCTAGGGTAGCACTGCCCCCAACTGTTCCATTGGAGGTATATTCCTCTTCTGCTCCTCCCCAGGGAGAAGGTGAAAGTTGTTGTAGTCATGTTTTTCTCAATCTTGCCTTGCTGGGGCAGATAGGAGGGAGGATATGAGCTTTGATGCTATTTTATGCTCACTTGGGTTGCTGGAATGTATCACAAAGGCAGTTGGATTATATGTTATTGTTGAATCCATGTCTTCATGGGGAAAGAAAGGCCTGGGGTTTCTTATTTTGCCATCTGGCTGACCACACTCAAATGTTATCTGTTTTTTTAGACATTATCTTAGCAAGATTACGGCAAGTCTTTGAACTTGATAGAGATTTGATGGGTTCAAGCTTTCAAACTTTTTTTTGTAATATATCCATTTGGGAAGAGATGCAGGGAGGAAGAGGTGGTGATTATAAGTAAGGAAGTATGGAAAAAGTTGTAAATTCTTGAAGAAAGCATGAGGTAAGGCTTTACACCTGTTTTTTTGTTTGTTTGTTTGTTTTTGTTTTTTTAATCCATGTGTGCCCTTTAGTTCAGCTTAGTTCATACAAATTAGATAGACATGAGCCTCTGGTTGAGTCTCATCTTGAAAATATTTTCTTTGTGATGAGGTTGGTTTTGGAAGAGTAGCCTGGAATAGGAAAGCTTTTACTTGTATGGTTATCATGTGTCCTCAACCTTTATGTCAATAATTGCAGACTTTAAAATAGCAGTTCTAAGTTAATGGTAAAATGTTACCTACCTTTGATTCCATAGCATCCATCTTCTTTGAGTACTTTCTTAGAGTGTGATTTTAATGATTATGATCTTTGTTCTAACTATTTTGAGGCTCCGTTAAAAAATAAATTGTGATTTTATTGTTAGAATCATTTCTATAAATTAACGTCACTGTGCCTGGCCCCTAAACGTAAGTTCGTTTTACCAATCAACTATTTCTTTATAAAAGCAAGGAATATGATTAGAAATTTGAAGACTATCTGGTATTTAAAAAATAAAGTTCATCTTTCTGGCCAGCTAGTTCATCATCTAACTTTTGCAGAAGTAGAATGTGAAAACTTTGTGAAACAGGCTTTTATCCCAAAGATATTTTTAATTGTCTTTGAGCAGGGTTAATGAAAAACTTATAAATCTAGGATGTATAGAGAAACTGAGTTTAAAATCTAGGTAGAATGAGTTTATTTTTAATACTTTTATTTGGAACTATTATAAATCCTTTAATTTTATATAAAACTTATTGCCATTGTGAAATTATAATTAAGTGAGTTTCCATCCTCAGGATATGATTAAATTCGCTCTGGTTAGACTTTTCAGAGGTCATGTTTTTGATTTTTAACACACTTAATGTTGAAGTTTTTAAAAATAAACACCTTTAAAGGGAATAAAATTGCATACTGCTTGTTCTAAATGCAACAAATCTCCTGTATCCTCTATTGTCCCTGTATGTTTCTTAATTTCACTAAAATTTGAAAGGCCTATGAATGATATTTTTAATTCTCATTGCAATTATTTATTTTTTGACTCTGAAAAAATAGGCCGTCATATCTTTTTAGTGGGATGTCATATTTGTCAGCATTAAAGAATCCCAGAAGGAGAGAAGTATATTCTCTGCTGCTCTTAAGAAGACAAGGAAATTTGTAGACCTTGGAAATTTCATTTGACATCCTCATCTGCTGTAGGAATGTTTAGAATTAAGATCACCAACCTGTGCCTCCTTGAAACTGGTAGAGAAACTGGGATCAGTATTGGGGCACCCGGAGCTGATATGTGAGGAATTATTGGCATGATCTACAAATGTGTGAAATCTGAGGATTTTATAAGCTATTATATTTTCAGTCATATCAGTGTTTATTAACTACATAGGTTAATATTTTGCGTAGGTCATATTTGTTTATACCGTAGTCTTCAGTAGCTTAATGGTGGGGAGCTTACATCTGGAAGCTTCTGGGGCTCCTGTACCTGGCAAGGTTCAGTCATTGTGATTCTGTAACCTCACCAGAACTCAAGGTTTTGAAGACCACAAAAATTAACTTGAGGCCAGGCATGGTGGCTCACGCCTATAATCCTAGCACTTTGGGAGGCCAAGGCAGGCTGATCACCTGAGGTCAGAAGTTCGAGACCAGCCTGGCCAACATGGTGAAACCTTGTCTCTACTAAAAATACAAAAAAAAACAAGCAAAAAAAACAAAAACTAGCTGAGCATAGTGGTGTGCATCTGTAGTCCCAGCTACTCAGGAGGCTGAGGCAGGAGAATCACTTGAAACTGGGAGGCAGAGGCTGCAGTGAGCCAAGATCACACCATTGCACTCCAATCTGGATGACAGAGCAAGACTCTGTCTCAAAAACAAAACAAACTAACTTGATATCTTATAGAATTGGGAAATGTTTGTATTTTTGGATTGCTAGAGACTGCTCTAGTGATTCTGGTGACTATACCCATGTTTTGGGCTCAGTCAAAACTACAGGTTCACGTTGTATAATAAGAGCCGGACTGTCAGTAATAGACTTGTGGTTTCTTTAGGATTTAAAAAATCAGTGGGTCTGAAAGATAATTTTGCCATTAAAAAAGAAAACCCATGTCGTGTGTCCATACTCATTGTTTACCCCTTGGTAGGTTATTTAAATTTGATTTTTTGGTTAATTTTAGACTCTTTTTGATCAGAACAATGCTGCAAAAAAAGAAGAGTCAGAAACTGCCAACAAAAATGATTCTTCAAAGAAGTTGTCTGTTGAGAGAGTGTATCAGAAGAAGACACAACTTGAACACATTCTTCTTCGTCCTGATACATATATTGGGTCAGTGGAGCCATTGACGCAGGTAATTACTGCTAAAATTGATTGAAATTAGGAGATGTGCATCTATATCTACTTTTTAATGTTGATAAAATTATTGTAATTATATGCTTTGGAAATCTGTAAGTTCATCTGTCTGTAGTCATGGTCAAAGTAAGGTGAAAGATCTAGAAGTAGAAATGTATTTACTTCTTTCTGGGGATAAAAACCATCACAAGAGCCCGGGCACGGTGGCTCACACCTGTAATCCCAGCACTTTGGGAGGCCGAGGCAGATGGATCACCTAAGGTCAGGGGTTGAAGACCAGCCTGGCCAACATGACTAGTTGAGACTAGTAAGAACTGAGATTCAAAGTAGATCTCTCTGACTCCAAAGTCTTGCTTTGTTCGTATTATTTTACTCGCTCCCTGTATTATAAAAAAAAATAAAGCATGAACTTTCCATTCTTTATGAAAAGTAATGTTTTTATTTTTTCAACTATTTAATTCTGTTTCTAATAACTATTGATGGTCTTACATTAAAACTGACTTTAAGGCCAGGCGCAGTGGCTCACACCTGTAATCCCAGCACTTTGGGAGGCCGAGGCGGGCGGATCACGAGGTCAGGAGATTGAGACTATTCTGGCTAACACAGTGAAACCCCGTCTCTACTACAAATACAAAAAATTAGCCTGTAATCCCAGCACTTTGGGAGGCCGAGATGGGCGGANAAAAAAAAAAAAAAAAAAAAAAAAAAAGCTGACTTTATGTATAATAATACAAACTTGATACAAAATGAACAATTTCTCAATTTTGAGGTTAATTTAATATGAATAGTGAAGTTGAGTATTACTGAAGTTGTGTATGTCTTCGCAGATCTAAGTATTCATATAGTGTAAATGACAGGTTGTGGATTATACTATGAAAAATTGATGTTAAGGATTTATCGAGTAAAAAACTATTTTTGAATTTTTCAATGCAGTTCATGTGGGTGTATGATGAAGATGTAGGAATGAATTGCAGAGAGGTTACCTTTGTGCCAGGTTTATACAAGATCTTTGATGAAATTTTGGGTGAGTACTTGCTTAGGATTTAATGCATATTTCTATTAATATCATCATAATGTCCTTTTATATATAAAGCCACACTTAACCAGTATAAACTTGAAGGGTGTATCTTTGGCTTTTATCCTTCTGAATATAAATGATCTTCAGAAAATTTATACCATGATCTGTAGTGTTTATCTCTGTTTCATCTTTGTTTCGTTTTCTTCATCTATGAAATCAGTGTGTTGTATTTGTAATCCCATATTTGGTCTGTACTCCTCTATGTGTAGTCTTCCGGGATTTGCTAGCATCACAGTTACCTGGGGGCATCTTGAATATGGAGATGACAGGAACTGATTTTGCAGATTGATTGAGTTGGGATATGTGAATATGTTTTTCACCAACAAACCAGATATTTCTGTTGGGCAGCCAAGTTTAATAACCATTGCTCTAAATGATCTCTGTCCTCTCAAAATCACATGGTTAATTAAATTGTGTGAATGCCTAGTTGACTGCCAGGGATTGCCTCTACTTTGGAAATATTCTAACCAAGGACACTCTAGAAATTCTCTTGGTCTGCCATCTCAGTGCAACTTGAGGTTTCTTAGTGTAGTTGTATGGGTCTCTCAGAGCTGCTTCTGTTGGTATTTGGTGAAGAAATAAGAGATTAAAACTGGGTTACATTTTATACCTTTACTCTTGCCTCCATATTATAATTTTACTGTTTTAAGTTTATTACAAGTGTTTGTCAGGAACATATTTCTTCTATGATTGTGTTCAAATTTCCTTGAAGCAGTGGTTAATGAATGTAAAAATATTTATGTTGTCAGTTATAGTGCCTAAGATACAGAATTTTGATTTCTAAGGGTGTTAAACAGTTTTTTTTTGTAACTAAAAATGAACTGGTTGCTATTCAGTATGCCTATAAAGTAACTAGTTTATTGAAAGAGATCAGTAGAATGCAATTACTTGTTACCAAGAAAAAAATATAATTAAACAAAAGTTTTTGCTTTTAGACTTGGATTTGGGTGTTGTAAAATGCAGGTGTTTGCTCTGACTTAATTTGTTTTGATTAATATGTATACTAAAACATTTCCTCCTCTTTTTTGTGATGGAAAACATAACAGTAATTTGATGTGATAATACAATTTAGGAATATTATTTGGAAAATAAGATTTTATATGAGAAGTTAATGGTACTTATTTTCATTAACTATTACCATATGTAGATGTTTATATTAAGCAGTGATGCAGATAAAGTTGTGTCCATGTATTTATTTATATAATTTTGTATATTACTCATTGAGATGTTTAATTTTGTAGTTAATGCTGCTGACAATAAACAGAGGGATAAGAACATGACTTGTATTAAAGTTTCTATTGATCCGTAAGTATATTTAAAGTTTAATTTTTTATGCTGTTTTATTCAGATAGTCCCCAATTTATGAGTAGTACTCCTCAAATAATGTATATGGGTAGTACTTTTTTGTTTCCCTGTTGTTTGAGACTTTGTAATTTTTGCCTCTTTTCTGTGTCATTTATTGTCTTTTCTTCCAAAGAACTTCCCTATCAGGACTCTTGGAGACCATTTTTCTTTGATACTATATATGCTATTTCAACTGCTAGAGTAATCACCCTATCTTTTCTTTGGGACTCAAGGCTAAGGGCCATTAGTGTGATTCCAGTTGTACTTTAAATCTACTTTTCATGATTGGTGTTTGGAGTTTTCCATTATTTATGACATGATTTAATAGATTAGCTACTTTGGTGTAACTAGTTGTTTAGCTAATTATATTACTGTGGTGATTTTTACTATTTTTTTGCGTAGGATGAAGGTGTATAAAAAATAGTAGTGTTAAATCAGAAACATAAATGTTATATTTCTCCTGTTTTTACCAGCATGCCTTTTGTAAAATACTACATTCATCGTTTGTAATTTGATGAGTAATTTAGCATGATTTTAAGATTTTTCTCTAGTAAACATAAAAATCTAATAATTCAGGTGTAGTCTATTAGTAATCTAATTTCAGTTAAGATTAGTAGTATAGGCCGGGCGCGGTGGCTCACGCCTGTAATCCCAGCACTTTGGGAGGCCGAGACGGGCGGATCACGAGGT
>NW_016811040.1:2235133-2373369 GCF_001698545.2 Rhinopithecus bieti | reverse complement strand
GGTTTCAAGGAAATTTTGCTATTAAGATTCCTTTTCCTTGTTTAGGCAATTGTCAGTTAAAACCATCTCTCTCTTCATTTATTATGTTTTAGGAGAATAAGGAATAATAGACACTGAATGTTTGATATTTTTGAATTGTTTTCAAAATTGAACAATTCTAATTGAAAACAAAGAACCTTCTTTAAATACACTCTTGATGAACGTAGTTGCAATTGTTTAGTTCTTTTATGTGGTACTAGCCATATTAGTCCAAATATTTTAGCCACATTAATACAATAAGATTGAATTTAAGAAATAGTGTATAGCATACCATCATAACAAAGTGAAGTGAGCTAAACCAGTTGCAGCAGCTCACGCCTGTAATCCTGGCACTTTGGGAGGCTGTCAGGCGGATCCCTTGAACCCAGGAGTTCGAGACCAGTCTGGGCAACATGGTGAAAACCTGTCTCTACCAAAAAAAAAAAAAAAAAAACCCAAAATTATCTAGGCATAGTGGCACGTGTTTGTAGTCCCAGCTACTCAGGAGGCTGAGGTGGGAGGATTGCTTGAGCCTGGGAGGTCAGGCTGCAATGAGCCATGATTGTGCCACTGTACTCTAGCCTGGGTGACAGAGCGAGACCCTGTCTAAAAAAAAAAAAAAAAAAGACAATGAAGAAGTGAGCTGTAAGACAACTCTGTAGACTGGATAAGGGCTCTTGGTTTATTTTACTTATCAGTTCATTACAGATTTTGTACAAAGTGTAATTCTACATAATTCTGGTACTTCTAGTGCCTTTATCACTCCATTTTACACTCTGTTTTAATCAACAAACATTTTGTGTAGGCATAAGAGGGAAAATTATAAATAAGTTTATTTGTTTCTTAATGGCAATAAGGTATCCATTTTTTTTCATATCTCCCACCTCATTTTAACTGCCTCTGGTAGGAAATTGTTTTATTTCAATATAAACAAAAATCCTTAGCTATTCCAAGAAGAAAAGGTGATGGTAGTATATTTTTTCACCCCTCCTTTCTTATTTCTTTTGTTGTTTATGAATCATTGATGAAAAATTGAGTCTTAATCTTGCCTTTAATTGAATTTCATATACTTCTAAAATTGGCATTAGGCAAGCATTTTGTGAGAAGTTGCTGATTTGTATATTGTATTTCTGAGTTTTAACTATAGCATTTTGTCTCTTGTGAATTTTGTCCCATAGTCACTTTTTTTTTTTTTTTTTAACCACATATACTATGGAATTAGTATTATTTTGATTAAAATAAATGCTATTTCAGAAGTGCAGTTTTGCTTCAGTAAGATTTCTAATTGTCATTTTAAAGCTAAATTTAAATGAGAAAAGAGCTGTTGCACTGTTTATCCAATTGATCCAGTTTTCTCTGCTGTCCATTTTGTATCCTTTGAGTTTCATTCTTTTAACATTTTGTATAGCAGATTTTATTTTCTTTGTACATTTGTTCACATAAACTTCTTGTGTGGAGGAGAGGTTAAATTTTAATAGCTAATGGGCAAAGTATATAGGATATATAATACAGTCTAGCTCTTATTCTTTTTTTTCCTCCATGGTATTCTGTGATGTGGGGATAAAATTTAAGGAAAACGTCATGGTTGTAAAGCCATGAGAATAGATTAAATACAAGGTATGCTATACAGAATTTGGACAGTTCTTCTAGAAGTTAGAGAAGTTAGAGCAACTTCTTACAAGGGAACTTAACACTTATTAAATAATATAACATAATAGTATTGAAACAATTTATTTGTGGATGTCTGTCTGACTAAAAACCAATGTGGAATCTGGGCGTGGTGGCTCAAGCCTGTAATCCCAGCACTTCGGGAGGCCAAGGTGGGTGGATCATGAGGTCAGGAGTTTGAGACCAGCCTGGCCAACATGGTGAAACCCCGTTTCTACTAAAAATACAAAAATTAGCCGGTCGTGGTGGTGCGCGCCTGTAATCCCAGCTACTTGGGAGACTGAGACAGGAGAACTGCTGGATCCCAGGAGGCAGAGGTTGCAGTGAGCTGAGATCATGCCACTGCACTCCAGCCTGGGTGACAGAGCAAGACTCTGTCTCAAGCAAAAACAAAAAAAATGTGGAAAGCATATTAACCAGAGTTCAAAATATTCCTCTAGCTTAAGTATTCTTTATTTAGAATTGAAACTTTAAAACTATAGCTTTAAAAATATTGTATACTCATGCTAAATTACATATGTAGACATTTCTTCTTTTAACAAATGGAATCATAGTATATATACTATTTTATATCTTTCTCTTTATTCAACATATAGACAGCTTTCGTTATTAACTTACATAGATCCACTTAATGTTTTTAAACTACTTGCAAGTATTTTATTATGTTGATGTGTCATTTATTTAACCTCTTGCCAACTGATAAGTGTTGGATATTTAGATTTTCAATGTTTTTTTTTAGCCTAATTATTTTTGAAACTTTATTTGTAAACTATTAAATGCAGTATTCTTATTCTTAATTTTTATTGAAGATTATCAATGGAGCAAAGTTACAAAATTCTGAATAATTGTTTAGAGATTACAGAAATAAATACCAGATCTGAGAAATGATATAGATTGAAATTTCATAAGAGAGGTGAGTTTAATAGCAAGTTCCAGTTCATACTCATATGGACTTAGCTATGTCGAGGATGCCAAACGTTGATTTTTTTTTTTTTTTAAATTGTGATGAAGATAATTAACTTACAAAATGCCTATTTTAATTACAGTACCATGTGCTAAACATGATGAAACCTTTTTTTAAGGTTTTCTTATGAGTATGTTGCCTTTTTTGTCATCCTGAGATATTTAAGGTCTGTAATTTTCCATTCTTGCCTTTATTTCCTTCATAATCCTTCTCTATTAGTTATGACTCAGGGAAAGAAATGTTTGTCCTCAGCGAGTATTTTCTTGAGAGATGAGTCAGTGCCTTTCAATTGATAATGACTAGTATCTTACAACCTTTAAGGTTTATTCTAGATTACTTTTTAATGAATTAATTTATCTTTACAATTTTAAGCTCTAAATTCTGCTTTTCTTTTTCTTTTTTTTAATACAGTGAATCTAATATTATAAGCATTTGGAATAATGGGAAAGGCATTCCAGTAGTAGAACACAAGGTAGAGAAAGTTTATGTTCCTGCTTTAATTTTTGGACAGCTTTTAACATCCAGTAACTATGATGATGATGAGAAAAAAGTTACAGGTAAAGTCTGAATGGAATTTTGATTGAAAAATACTGTTTTCTTATTATAAAATGTATAACTTACTGAGGAAATTGTGCAGTTTTGGTGTGAGAAAATCATTTTCAGAATTAATATTTATAAACTATCATGTATAAATATTGTCGAGAATAGTTTAACAGTGACATTTTAAAACCTTAAGTCTGATAGTACATTGACTATGTTGTTAGAACTGCTGGAAGTTTAACTTGGCTGACAGCTTGAGTTTTGATTTTAGATAGGACTAGTATGATGTCTATGTATATAAACTTTTTATTACATAAGTACTATGTCTTTTGGTATTAAGTTACTTTTAAACTGTTTTCCTTAAGAAGGTCAGGATCGAAAATCTAGACTCTGTAAATAGAGTTGAAAGTGCTTTGACCAAAGCCATATGTTTTCATACTTATTTATGTTGCCCAAATAGGTTGATAGGTTTTTTTGTTTTGTTTTGTTTTGCTTTTAAACCAAGGCTCTGGGAAATGATATAGATTAAAATTTTGTAAGAAAGATACAAAGCTTAATGTTTTGAAATTGTAAAGACTGTGGTAAATGTACAAAATACCNAGACTGTGGTAAATGAACAAAATACCCATTTTAATTACACTACCATATATGCTAAATCTTAATTGTATCTTTCTTTAAATGAAAAAAATCTAATTATGCTCTAGAATATTCAATTGATGATTGATAATGCAGTTAGTGGAACAGTTTTGCAACAGCCTTGCCCTATGGTAGTAAATTAACAAAATTCCTTTAAAATCATTTTTACTAAACCTTTTACATTTAATTTTTCTTACAGGTGGTCGTAATGGTTATGGTGCAAAACTTTGTAATATTTTCAGTACAAAGTTTACAGTAGAAACAGCTTGCAAAGAATACAAACACAGTTTTAAGCAGGTATGCTAGAAACACATCTATTTCTTTTTTTAAAATAATGTTTTGTTATTTTGCTGAGATAGTAGAACCTTAGATAAACTGCAGTAATGCCTATATAACTTCATTTTTTGTTTTCAAAGCATTATCCAAGTCAACTCATCAGAGTAAAGAGACATTAGAATGCCTGGGAGATTTAATATAAGCCTATTCCTTTATCATTCCTTTAAAACAAAGTGCTTTATTTAACAGACTTTATTTTAGTTAAGTATTAGTGAAAATGTCCTAAACCTCACAGACTCATGTACATGCAACCACTTAGTGTGTTTGAAAAATTCCTCAATGAATCATCAAATCTGTATTTCAGAATTTTATTTTATTCTTGCAGGTCTATGAAAATGATTCGAAATTTTATATAAGCTAAAATAATTTTATTTTAAGTTTTCTTTATTGCTTTCCAACAACCCCATTGTTGAAGTAAGCTAAAATAATTTTGTCAGGAAAAGCATCATGCATGTTTATTTTTCTAAAAGTCTATATGGTCATGTTGAAGAATTTGAAAGAGATTTTGTGGACAGTTTATAAATTTGTACCGTTTAGTTTATTTTTAACATGAGAGAATTATCACAGTAATACAGTTGTCCCTCAGGATGATTAGTTCTGGGATGCCCTTTCTATAGTGAAATCAGAGGAGGATCAAGTCCCTTATATAAAATGGGGTAGTATTTGCATATAACCTATACACATCCTCCCATGTACTTTAAATCAACTCTAGATTACTTATAATACGTAATACAATATAAATGCCATGTAAACAGTTATGCTGTATTTTAAAAATTTGTATTTTTTATTATTTTTTCCCAAATATTTTTAAGCTGCAGTTGGTCAAATCTACAAATGTAGAACCTACCCAAGGGCTGACTGTATTTACTATTTTTTTTTTTGTCTGTAATGTTATCAAGGATTTGTTTGGTTTGTTGTGAGGTTGGAAAGTTGATATAGTTTGATGAATGAATTTAATGAGCGAAGTCTTTATATATTATGAAATATGGAAGCATTATAGAAATATTTGTTTTTTTTCTTGTAAAGACATGGATGAATAATATGATGAAGACTTCTGAAGCCAAAATTAAACATTTTGATGGTGAAGATTACACATGCATAACATTCCAACCAGATCTGTCCAAATTTAAGATGGAAAAACTTGACAAGGATATTGTGGCCCTCATGACCAGAAGGGCATATGATTTGGCTGGTTCATGTAAAGGGGTCAAGGTCATGTTTAATGGAAAGAAATTGCCTGTAAGTCTCCTGTAAAATAGTTTTAATACTATGTTATTTTATACAGAGAATATTGTTGGGTCTTCCTTTTTTAAAGTTCATCTGGTAATCTCTTTTACTGGTGTGTTTAGATGATTCACATTTAAAGTGATTATTGATACATTAGCCCATTCTTTCTTCAAATAATGCTTCTGTCTTGTACTTTCCTTTCCTTCTTGGTTATATATATGTTACATTATTTGATATTGTCTCCAGTTCTTGAATGCTCTATTTTATTCACTCTACTTCCTCTTTTTGTATTAGTTTAATTTTTATTCCCCTCTCTTCAAGTTTACTTTTTTGCAATCTCTGCATCAAGTTTCCTGAAGAGCCTGTCAAAGGCATTCCTCATGCTTTCTGTTTTTTATTTTTAGCATTTCCATTTGATTATTTCTTACAGTTTCCATGTCTTTGCTGAAGTTGCATGTTGTCTACATTTTCCATTAGATACTTTAACATACTAATTAATTGTTATTTAAAATATTTTATCTGATACATGTTACGACATCTGTGAGGTGCTTATTCTGTTTCTGATGATTGCTGTATCTTTTCAGATTGTTTTTTTTTTTTCTTGCCTTTTGACACGCCCTGTAAGTTGTGGAAAACCAGATATGTTTTGTAGGGCAGTAGATATTGAGGTAAATAAGCATTAGTGTAGGACTTAGGGTATATTTACCCAGGAGATGGGCTGTGTTTGAAGTTTATTTTTGCTGTAGTTATTAGTGTTGAGGTTTGTTGCTGCTGTGAGTACCAGAGACTTCCAAAATCTTTCTTGTTTTTGTCTTTCCCCTTGGCTTAGGGCCTTCTTTTTGAGCTGCCCCTCAGAGGTGATCTGACTCTCACAGCTCTTTCAGCTGAAACCCACTGTTGTTACTGGAGGCTTGGTAGCATGTTGGTAGATTTTGGGGGAGACGTTCTCTAATGTCTGATTACATCCCAGCCTTTGAAGTGCATGGTGAACCTGTATCTCAGGGGTTTGACCTTTATAAGTTTATGCCTCTCCTCCGTAGGTAAAGACTTTTTTTCTGCCTTCTATTCTCTTTCCCCAGCTGCAGCAGGTTTCCACCAGTGACCAGTGTTCTCAGCCTATGTCCTTGAGGTTCCCTGCCCTGCAGAATAAGCATTTTTTTTTTTGGGTAAGGGAGATAGATCTGGGTGGATTTCCCAGTGACTACTGTTTCTCTCTCCCAGCTGGCACCATGGAAATGCAGAGGGGAAACCTTCTCTAGATTCTCACTGGTCTTCTCTGTGAGAATTTGGTGGGTTTTCTGGAGGGAAAACTTGCGAGAGTGTGAATAAATGAACTTATGACTATAGCCCCTAGAAGCTTTACGCATTCAAACTAGCATACACTCTTTCGGTAGTAATTAGTCAAAATTTCTAGTTTAATGTTCCTACTATATCTGCCCCAGGTAAGCAAAAGCTTAGGTTTTGTGGTCTCCTACAGACACTTGTGTCTCTAGGCTTCAGGATGGCCAGCTCTCCTGTGATCTCAATTCTTCAGTGGGTTCATGAAAAACCCTTTAATTTGTTGTCTGATTACAAATTTTCTTGTAAGGATGGAAGCTTTTTTTCCTGCTAGTTCATTACCTGTCTGAACTGAAACTAGAAGTCTACCATATCATTTTAAAAATATAAATTTCTGAAATATTTTATAGCAATTTACCTGTCCCTTTACATCCTTTTTTTGTCAAGTACACATAGAAATGAATTTCTTTTTTAAAGGTCAAGGGTTAAGGAATAGATCTGGGAAATGCCACTAAGGTTTGGATCTGTACATTTAGAACTGTTGTAAATGAGATGAAATGAAAGTATATGTACTTAAGGTCATTCACCTCTTTGAGCTGCCAGTATAAGATTTTTAATTGTTTTTGTTTTTTAAATTAATAGGTAAATGGATTTCGCAGTTATGTAGATCTTTATGTGAAAGACAAATTGGATGAAACTGGGGTGGCCCTGAAAGTTATTCATGAGCTTGCAAATGAAAGATGGGATGTTTGTCTCACATTGAGTGAAAAAGGATTCCAGCAGATCAGCTTTGTAAATAGTATTGCGACTACAAAAGTAAGTAAGCAAATTATTTGTTTCCAAGTCAGCGGTGGAACAGTGCTTCATTAAAAACTACAAAATAAATAACAATATCAGCAACCTCAAAAAACCCAAATCTGTTTTTGTTAAATAAGAATTGACTTATGAAAATGAAAACCTGTTTTCTATGAAATCGTTGTATTAAAATTTATTTAAACATTCATTGAGAAGTAAGTTTATATGATTAGTGTTTGTAGTTGAACATATTTATATTTTATGAAATTTGGAATAACAAATTCCTTTTCTGTAACTTTTAGCCCCACCTCCCCAACCTCTGGGGAGAGGAGAGGGGCTGGTGACTGAGTTAAGAATCAATTATGGCTATGTGATAAAGCTCTATAAAAACTCCTGAACAATGGAGTTCACAGAACTCCTAGATTGGTGAATACGTTGAGGTGCAAAGAGGGTAGCATGTCTGGGTAAAGCATGGAGCTTTGTGTACCCTTTCCCCTGTACCATGCCCTATGCATCTCTTCCATTTGGCTGTTTTTGCTGGATCCTATATAAAAAACTGGTAAATGAAGTAAAGTGTGTTCTTGAGTTCTGTGACCTGTTCCAGCAAATTATCATTCCTGAGGAGTGGGTCATAGGTTCGTTAGAAGTACAGGAGGCCTAGGATTTGTGACTGGCATTTGAAGTGTGGGGAGTCCTGTGGGACTGAGCCCTTAACCAACCCTAAATACTTGTGCTAACTCCAGGTAGTTGGTATCAAGATTGAATTACATCGTTGAACATCCATTTGGTGTCTGGAGAATCAGCAAATTGGTTGTTGGTGTTGAAAGCACCCCAGAATTGGTGATAGAATTGAAGTGAGAAAACAAAACAAAACAAAACACCATAGCAGTTGGTTTATTGGCTCGTTAGCTAAAATAACCTTATTTTTTAAAAATCCCAACTCTCATTCTGAGACTCCTGTTACTCTTTAGAAAATAGGGTTTATAATACAGATAAAGTATTTTACTACTTTAATAATACAGGATTTCGGATTTTATGTTTTCTTTCTTTAGGGTGGACGGCACGTGGATTATGTGGTAGATCAAGTTGTTGGTAAACTGATTGAAGTGGTTAAGAAAAAGAACAAAGCTGGTGTATCAGTGAAACCATTTCAAGTAAGGGATGCGTTATATATTGTATATGATGCATATATATGCATTATATATATGCTGAATTACTAAATATCAGCTCTGATATTGACTTTTTTTGGTATGTTTTCAACAGGTAAAAAACCATATATGGGTTTTTATTAATTGCCTTATTGAAAATCCAACTTTTGATTCTCAGACTAAGGAAAACATGACTCTGCAGCCCAAAAGTTTTGGGTCTAAATGCCAGCTGTCAGAAAAATTTTTTAAAGCAGTGAGTAAAACTTGTATAAAACTTGTATTATTTTTTATTGTTGTTATTAAGAGTTGATTAGGTAGTTTTCTTGATTTACTTTATTTGTGATTAGTTTCTTTCGTCATATTAATTGTGGGTATAAGCATGCTTGCACTGCAAACTAATATGCTTAATTTGATAACTTTAAAGGGTAGACTTTAATGTTTCCTAAAACAATTGTTTTGCCAAGAACTAAAGTAGGAAATTGTGTAACTAATTGCATTTTTAGCTTTGCATTGACCATTGTAAAGGTCAGATTTCCTCTAACAAATGTACCAATCCTTATGCAACTCTTTCATCTTTTCTACTTTCATTTCAACTTGATCTACTGATTTTATCTTTACATATGTTTAAAAATTGTGGTAACATATGCATAACAAAATGTACTATTTTCTACATGTTTTAAAGTTGCTTTGCTTTGCACGTAATTTTTTAAGGCTACGTTAACTTCTCTAAAATAAGGTGAGAGCACAAATAAACAAATGAAGATGAATCAATCACGGCCTCTCCTCTTTGGAATTTTGGTGGGGAAATGCTGTATAACTGCCCTAGAATTAATGTATTTCTCAAATTCCAAAAGTAGATTATCAGAAACAAAAACAAAGGTTGTTTTGAGGTTCTAACTTAAGGCCTGTAGAAATAGTACTTTTGGATCTAATCTTAATGAATTCTGAGTACAAATTACCCTATATTAATGCTTTCCCAAATTTCTGTCCTCATAACAGTTGTTTCCTTGATGAAGTGATTTGATTTTAAATTTTATACTTTTTCATTTTAGGTGCACTAAGTTTAAATTTGGCAACACAGTTCACCTCTTTTGTTTATGTCTTAAACATTCCAAAAAACTGTTTTATACACCTAACATCAAATCACCCAGGATGGTAAAAAACTTTTAGTACTTAGAGTTGGAGATGCTTAACTTTCTTTTCCTTTTTCTGTCTGGGTTAACATCTTGCCACAGATTGATTCACTGCAGAGTACAAACAATATGTAATTTTGAAATCTTTGTTACCGAGCTATTTAAAGAATATAATCATTCATAAGTTACCAAGGTTATCCTAATGTTCCTTTTAGGTTAATACTTTTTGTCATAGTGAATTAAAGGCTCACATTTTGTATTGAAGGATATCAGAAATATCAATGTGTAGAATTTGCCAGCTAGTAGGTTCATGTGTGGATCTGTTTTCAATGTGTTAATTTTAATAAAATTAATTTGTAACAAGAGCAATGTATATTCCTTATGGAGTTTATTATAATAGAGTGTTTCTCATATGTAAAAGTTATCCTTTTTAATGTATTTATATTTTAGCTTTAGTTTTACTGTAGCTGAGTAAAAATTGATTAGCATGTATCATGATGCTTATCACCATTATTGTTTTGCCGTAAAATACCTTAAAACTGCAGATTCCAGGTCTTGCATTAGGCCCTATACATTTTAGCTAAATGTATGAATTTTCAGCTTATTTGTATACCATTATTCTTTTATTTTTAGGCCTCTAATTGTGGCATTGTAGAAAGTATCCTAAACTGGGTGAAATTTAAGGCTCAGACTCAGCTGAATAAGAAGTGTTCATCAGTAAAATACAGTAAAATCAAAGGTATTCCCAAACTGGATGACGCTAATGATGCTGGTAAGATTGATATTTTTAAATAAGATTTTGATTTAAGTTTCACTTTTAATTTATCTAAGTTACAGAAATTTTTTATTTTCCACATATAGTTAGACTATTATTTTCCATTCAGAGTGTAATTTTACTTCATTGAAATTGTCACATACACAATATATTACTAATTTTCAGGGGATAGGAATTCAATAAAATATACTTAATATTTATACTGAGCAATAATGTAAGATGACTTTTATAATCTTTCACTGTCAGCATTCTGATGTTAATTTTCTGACTTCATTTTTCTCATCAGTAAAAGTATGAGAAATTTTTACTATGTATAATTTTAAATTTCTCTCAGGTGGCAAACATTCCCTGGAGTGTACACTGATATTAACAGAGGGAGACTCTGCCAAATCACTGGCTGTGTCTGGATTAGGTGTGATTGGACGAGACAGATACGGAGTTTTTCCACTCAGGGGCAAAATTCTTAACGTACGGGAAGCTTCTCATAAACAGGTATATATATATATATGTGTGTGTGTGTATACACACACGCACACATACATACGACATTTCTAATACTTTTACTAAACTTGTGGAATTTTTAAATGTAATTTCTGACTGACTGTATGTTTCAACACTTTGAACTACTTTCAATGCTTTTCCATTTTGAACAGATCATGGAAAATGCTGAAATAAATAATATTATTAAAATAGTTGGTCTACAATATAAGAAAAGTTACGATGATGCAGAATCTCTGAAAACCTTACGCTATGGAAAGATTATGATTATGACTGATCAGGTTGGTTTTAAAGTTACCATATATTTCAAATTCATGTCTTCTTCAGATTCTACTTTTAATACTTGTTTTATGAGACTTGCCCCAAGATAGTATAACTGAAAGTGATTATACATCAGGGGAAAAAATTAAAAAACCTCATCATTTAGTGGAAACATTTGTATGAAGCACATTTTACATTATCTAATTTTTGGGGTAACGGTCTTATGGGTTAGTTAAAAATATTTTAAAATGCAATGTGTATGAGGAGAATATAATACAGTGTGGTAGTATGGCAGCCTACCTACAAGTAGGAACAAAATTATGGAATTAACAAGTAAGAAAGATCAATAATAGTGGTTAATATTTATACATGATGGCATGATTTGATTGCACAAATACCAGGAAGACTTAAATAGTAAAATGACAGTAATCAAGAACTAGAAAATTGAAAAGGAAGGATTTCGATGCATTCAGCTGTTTTCTCTTACACACTCTAAAGTATTTGTAGAGAAAATCTGCAACTGAAAAAACTATTAATATGTAATTTTAAGCAGAAATTTTCCAATTTTTTATTTAGGGAAGACTTGTGAATATCTGTATTACCTGGATTTCCGTACCACTGCCCGTTAAGGTGGCATTGTAGCCATGTTTTATTTTGTGTATTTTCCATCCTTAAATCATTCTTTTAGTGAAATCTGGGGAAACTATAGAACAGATATAATATATTTTTATAATGACAAATTCAGTCTATTACTACTATATTCTTTATTTGCCTATTAAGAAAAAATTTAGTGTGATCATCTTAATAGCTTTAGTAAAATGCATTTCTAAATTCAGAATTTTGTTTTTTTGTATTCACAAGTTTTAAAATTTGTTTATATAAGTAATCATTTTATAAAAGTATTACAGGATTTTTTACTTTACTAACATTTATTTAGGATCAAGATGGTTCTCACATAAAAGGCCTGCTTATTAATTTCATCCATCACAATTGGCCATCACTTTTGAAGCATGGTTTTCTTGAAGAGTTCATTACTCCTATTGTAAAGGTACTCTTTGCATTAATATATTTTATATTGTTGTCTTAAAGAGTAGCAGAAAACTAATTTTTTTTTTAATTAATTCAAGGCAAGCAAAATAAGCAGGAACTTTCCTTCTACAGTATTCCTGAATTTGATGAGTGGAAAAAACATATAGAAAACCAGAAAGCCTGGAAAATCAAATACTATAAAGGTTTGTATTTTAAAATACTTAGATTTTAAATACTGATATAAATGTATTCTTATGAAAGCAGTCTAAAAGACATCTTGAAAATTTGACTCTATTTTAGACTTCGAAAATAGCTATCACTGATTTTAAAATATTGTTACAGAAAATTTATGCAAATAGAATAGTGTAATAGATTCCATTGAATGGGATCACCATTCCAATGGCCAGTCTTGTTTCCTATAAACTTCCTTTATTGCCACTCCCTTAGTTTGAAAAAACTTCCAGACATTATAGTCTAGTATTTCACCTATAACTAGTATGTATTTTTAAAAGAATTTTTTTAAGTAACCCATAATACCACTATCATAACCTTCTTTAATATCCTATTGTTGAGACAGGGTCTCGCTTTGTCACCCAGGCTGGAGTGCAGTAGCATGAACACAGCTCACTGCCACCTTGACCTTCCGGACTGAAGTGATCCTCTTGCTTCAGCCCCCCAAGTAGCTGGGACTACAGGCGTGTGCCACTACACCCAGCTAATTTTTGTATTTTTGTAGAGGTGGGGTTTGGTTTGTTGCCCAGGCTGATCTTGAACTCCTGATTTCAAGCCATCCACCCACCTTGGCCTCCCAAACTGCTGGGATTACAGGTGTGAGCCACCATGCCTGGCTCCCTTTTTTTTGGATAATGTTAAATACCCAGACAGTGTTAAAATTCCCCTGGACTGTATTAAGAATGTTTATTTTTAGAGTTTTTTATTTTTATTTTATTTTTTTGAGATGGAGTCTTGCTCTGTTGCCCAGGCTGGAGTGCAGTGGTGGGATCTTGGCTTGCTGCAACCTCTCCCTCATGGGTTCAAGTGATTCTCATACTTCAGCCACCCGAGTAGCTGGGATTACAGGCTTGTGCCACCATGCCTGGCTGTTTTTAGTAGGGGCGGGGTTTTGCCGTGTCGGCCAGGGTGGTCTAGAAGTCCTGGCCTCAAGTGATCACCCACTTCAGCCTCCCAAAGTGCTGGGATTACAGGCATGAGGCACCGTGCTTGGCCTGAGTTTGTTTTTTTTCCAAAGTTAGGATCCATATAAGGTCCACACATTGCATTTGGTTGATAAGTTTATTAATACAGCATTTCTCTTTTTATATTTTTCCTTGTAATTTATTTGTTAAAGAAATTGGGTTGTTTGTTCTGTGTAATTTTCCACATTCTGGATTTTGTTAATTAGATGCCTCTAGTTACATTTAATATATAGTATTTTCCTGTGCCCTTATTTTCTGTTAACTGATGGTTAAATCAGAAGCGTGATCAGATTTGGGTTACAGTTGTTTGGCAAAAACATTTCATAGGTAGCGCTGTGTACTTTCATCAGGAAGCATCTAATGTCTACTTTGTCTTTAGTTGCTTATTAAGATTGCAGTTGGTATAGGTGTTGCCAGCGTGATCCATCTGTTACAACTTTTCCACCAGCTTTTCACTTGATGGTTTTGAACAGACATTGATATTCATGACTCACTTTTATTTTTAAAATTGTGCAGGATTGGGTACTAGTACAGCTAAAGAAGCAAAGGAATATTTTGCTGATATGGAAAGGCATCGCATCTTGTTTAGATACGCTGGTCCTGAAGATGATGCTGCCATTACCTTGGTAATTAAGTTAATTCTTTAAAAGTTTTGTTAGCCATCCCCTACCTTCTGTTCCTTTCCTCCCAGTCCTGGTTCCCTATGAAAAGTCTCTTTTGAATGCTCAAGCTAGTTAATTTTAGTTTTTTCCCCAGATGATGCTGTGCTAGTATAAACTTTTTTTTTTTTTTTTTTTTTTTTTTTTTGAGCACGGAGTCTCGCTCGTCACCCAGGGCTGGAGTTGCAGCTGGCCAGATCTCAGGCTCACTGGGCAAACTCCGCCCTCCCGGGGTTTACTGCCCATTCTCCTGCCTCAGCCTGCCTGAGTGCTGGGACTACCAGGCGCCCGGCCACCGTCGCCGGCCCCGCCCCCCGCGCGCCGCCGCCGCGCTAGTTTTTTTTGTATTTTTTTAGTAGAGACGGGGGTTCACCGGGTTTAGCCAGGATGGTCCTCGATCTCCTGACCTCGTGATCCGCCCGTCTCGGCCTCCCAAAGTCGCTGGGTTACAGGCCTTTGACCACTGCGCGGCCGCGGAGGCTAACTTCCTTTAATTGAAAGATTGAGTTCAAATGGTTTTTGATAAAATATTGTAAAATAACCTTCAATTTTTCAGAATTAATAAATAGTTTATTGGCCAGCTTACACATTTTAATTTTGTAATGAAATTTATTTTATTTAATGTGCAAAATCATTACCTGGATCTTTCGGCGTTCAGTTAAGAAGAAGATTGATGACAGAAAGAATGGTTTAACAACTAAATTTTATGGAAGGACCGGAGGACAGCGTAAGGCTACATGGCTTACAGAGGTTACGTCCTTAAAGAGCGGTGACCTGGGGGAGAAGGAAGAGAGAGACTAGAATTCATAGCCATAATAATGATAATATTGCTATATAAGTTTTCTCTTAGCCAATTTTTAAGTATGGTACGCAACAAAAGGCATTTGACTTATAATGATTTCATCACAAGGAATTGATTCTCTTCTCAAACTCAGAGCAATGAAGATCTATACCATACTCTTGTTGAATGTGAGTTAATGTTTATTTAAAAACCTCATTTTTGTAATTTAATTTACTATAGTTTTAATTTATGTACTTTAACAAGCCATGGCTTATGATAGCATATTAAAATTCTTACTTGAATCTTGTATCACTGAAGAATTGTTCAGGGAATTTAAGGCCTTTTTGATTTTGCTTTTGTTAGCATGTTTATAGTGCTGAAATCTTTAAATATTGCCTTAATTTGAAACTTTTAAACGCTTTCTGAGTTTTTCAGGAAATTAACTTTAAAAAGTCTTACACCAGCTTTTGGCCCCAAGTTGTTCTGCAATTTTCTAAAAATACAAAGTAAAAGGAATTTTGATCATTTTCTAGAATATTTATCAGAGATTAAATTTTAAAAAAACTTTTATTCCGCATTACCCAAAGCCTAGTGCTTTAACTTAACTTGAAAAAAATTTAGGAACTATTTCTAACTTGAAAAAAATTTAGAAACTATTTCTCGTTAGTTGAAGCAGATTTTGATCTTCTATCTAGAACTTTTTTTTTTCTCATAACCTTTACTGTTTGTTCATCTTTGTATTGCTTGGCTTTTCTGGTAATAGATGATTCTACCTATCCCTCAAGTTCTAGCCACAAATTGCCTTTCTTCTATGAAGCCTTCCCTAGCAATTCTACTCCAAATTGGTCTTAGATACCTTAACTTCTATGCCAATTATTATGTACCTCTTATTTTATGTTTGTTCCTTTTGCCTCTAGAATTAGATTACAAAATTCTTAAGGAAGTTACCATATTTTATCATCCTCATGTTTTATCATACTCTGGGTCCAGTATGATTACAACGATGGCATATACTGAAAAGATTGTTACTGTGCTCATTGGCCTAGAGCAGGGGTGTCTAATCTTTTGGCTTCCCTGGACCACATTGGAAGAGGAAGAATTGTCTTGGGCCACATGTAAAATACACTAATCCTAACGATAGCTGATGAGCTTAAAACAAAAACAAAAACAAAAAATCGCAAACAAACAAAAAAACTCATGATGTTTTAAGAAAATTGATAAATTTGTGTTGGGCCACATGCAGCGCATGGGCCACGGGTTGGACAAACTTGGCCTAGAGCAAGAAGAATGATAAGAAAGCAGAGTGATTTGCCCACATTGTTTCATGCAATCCTTATGATAACTATATTAGGAAAGTAATTATTTCTATTACTTGGATAAGGACACAGACTTACTAGTTATTTGCTTAGTCACATGGTAAATGACCAAGTTGAGAAGAATATACAGATTAGTGAGATTCTAAAGCATTTATTCTTCACTACCACAATAAACCTCTTTTTATAAGGGTTTTCCTGAGTGGGATATTTAGAATAGATTTCAGGATCCTTGATGGCATGCTGGCAGTTTAGTTAGCTACAAATGGCATTTTGGTTGTATGAGTGTTTGGAAACTACTGTTAAAAGAGTTTGGTGCCCCTGGGTGATTCTTTAAGGCCAGAATGTTGTCTTTCAGTTAGCAGTTCACTTTTGGAATATATGGAGATGGCATAAAAACATCTTAGTGTATGCCTGCAGATAGCTTTCTGGGAAACAAAACAAAACAAAACAAATGTGCTAGTATGCACTCACTTTGGTACAGAATCTCACGTAACAATTTTACTGGTATTCTTGAAAAGCAAATTGTGTCTTTGCTTTAGTTCCCTGAATTGTTACAACTGTATCTTGAAGTAACATTTTAAAAGAGCTCTTTTAAAAATAGGCTTTAAACCTGGCCAGCGGAAAGTTTTATTTACCTGTTTCAAGAGGAATGATAAACGTGAAGTAAAAGTTGCCCAGTTGGCTGGATCTGTTGCTGAGATGTCGGCTTATCATCATGGAGAAGTAAGCATTAAGATTGGAATCCGTTGAGAACTGTAATTATTGTCTTGAAGAATGATAATTACACATAGTATTTTTCCTTTAGTAAAGTCTTCAGAAATGTAACAGAATTAAGAACAGAATATACAGATTAGTGAGATTCTAAAGCTTTTATTCTTCACTTGGATTTTAATACAAGTTGGGGAATAATTATAGAAAATTTAGAACATTAATGTTATGTTCTGCCGCCTTCTGTTGTATAGCAAGCATTGATGATGACTATTGTGAATTTGGCTCAGAACTTTGTGGGAAGTAACAACATTAACTTGCTTCAGCCTATTGGTCAGTTTGGAACTCGGCTTCATGGTGGCAAAGATGCTGCAAGCCCTCGTTATATTTTCACAATGTTAAGGTAAATATTTACTGATACAATGGTATAAAGTTTGATTTGATTTGGAACCAATTGACTAAATGTGCGATGGAATTATAGCTGTGGAGAGATGCGATTGTCTGGTTATTCTACTTAGAAGGTGAATGTTCCAAATTATTTGACCACAAATAGAATGAAGTCAATTGACCTTAATTTTTATGAATTGATTGGTGAAATCAGTCCTAATGAATGCAGGATGTTTTTCTCACCAACTTTACTCTTTAGGCTGAAGATGGGTTATATGCTTTATTCCGAGTAATAGGAAATTCTTAAAAAGTTATCAATATTAAAGAAGTCAGGTAAGTAAGTACCTAAGTAAAATAGGACTATTTTATTCTGGGCTTGTAACTGAGAGAAAGATGCATTTGATAATACAGTTAGGCAGATTTTATTGTTAAGCAAACGTAATCAACATTACTAAAAATGCATTCTCTTTAAAAGATTTATTTTTAGGCCGGGCGCGGTGGCTCAAGCCTGTAATCCCAGCACTTTGGGAGGCCGAGACGGGCAGATCGTGAGGTCAGGAGATCGAGACCATCCTGGCTAACATGGTGAAACCCCGTCGCTACTAAAAAAATACAAAAAACTAGCCGGGCGAGGTGGCGGGCGCCTGTAGTCCTAGCTACTCTGGAGGCTGAGGCAGGAGAATGGCGTAAACCCGGGAGGCGGAGCTTGCAGTGAGCTGAGATCCGGCCACTGCACTCCAGCCTGGGCGACAGAGCAAGACTCCGTCTCAAAAAAAAAAAAATTTATTTTTGCAGTGTGAAGTTTTGAATTATGTATAAAGTTTCTTTCGCAAAGCCATAACATTTTTTCATTTGCTTCTTTCTTTTTCATTAGCTCTTTAGCAAGGCTACTTTTTCCTGCCGTGGATGACAACCTGCTTAAGTTCCTTTATGATGATAATCAACGTGTAGAGCCTGAGTGGTATATTCCCATAATTCCCATGGTTTTAATAAATGGTGCTGAGGGCATTGGTACTGGATGGGCTTGTAAACTACCCAACTATGATGCTAGGGAAATTGTGAACAATGTCAGACGAATGCTAGATGGCTTGGATCCTCATCCCATGGTAATTATTTTGAACTTATTGTTTATTTAACAAATGACAATGGGTAAGCTACAAAGTTCAGTCATTTTAGAAAAGTAATGGAGCATTTTTATTTTAGAACATATTGTAGACCATAAAGACCTAATTAGGGTATAATTTGATATGTGCCTACAGTAAAAGGTATAAACTTTGGAATGAGTTCTGCAGGTAAGTTTCATGGGGAGAAACTGTTTATTTAAATTTAGAAACACTTCGTATTCCAGGTTTTCAAACCTCTAAACCATATATTAATAGAAAACAATCCTTTTCTGATAAAATTATATGTAACTTTGTTTCTGTTCTCAAACTACCACCTCTTGTTAGTTTGTAAGGATGCTTAAAACACATTGTATTCATTAGCCTACCATTTGTAAAAGACAAAAACTACATTGTATATATTTTAAATATATCCCCAAGGCTGGTGCGTGGTTACTCACACCTTTAATCCTGGCACTTTGGGAGGCCTAGGCCCAGACGTGTGGATCACCAGGAGTTCCAGACCAGACTGACCAGCATTGGGAAACCTTATCTCTACTAAAAATACAAAAAAAAATTAAATGTTGCTTGGGCACGGTGGCTCACGCCTGTGATCCCAGCACTTTGGGCGGCCGAGGTGGGTGTATCATCTGAGGTCAGGAGTTCTAGGCCAGCCTGCCCAAACTAGGGAGAACCCTGTCTTTACTAAAAATACAAAAATTAGCCGAGCGTGCTGGTGGGTGCCTGTCATCCCAGCTACTTGGGAGGCTGAGGCAGGAGAATCAGTTGAACCTGAGAGGTGGAGGTTGCAGTGAGCCAAGATTGTACCACTGTACTCCAGCCTGCGCAACAGAATGAAACTCCGTCTCAAAAAAAAAAAAAAAAAAACAACAACCATTTTTTTTAATGTTTATTCTTTTCTTGTATCATTTACTCTGCTCAGACCTCCAAGAAAAATGTCCTCAAAAAATATCCTTCCTTTCTCCCCATGATTTAAAATTACCTGGAGAAAAGTGTGTTTGTATTACCAAAATGATAATGCTTATTGTAGAAAATATAGATAAGGAAAGAGGAAAAAATCCATAATCCCACAATATAGAGACAATATTTTGATGTATTTTCCAAGTTTTATTTCATTTTGTGTTTTAAAATGAAAGTTATTCTTTAGCAATAAGACATACATTCTGCTTTTCTCTTAAATACTTTAAAGTACTTTAAAATATTTCTAACATAAGCATCAAATTTTAATGATAGTGTGTTACTGAAATGGTTTTGAATTTTTTAATGGATTTTAGATTGTTAAGATAGTGTATTTGATCAATACATGCTTCTTATGTGCCTACTATGTGTATGAAACTGTGTAAGTGGTGAGATAAAGAGCTATGGTTTTTGTCTTCGGAAAGTTAGACAGTTGTCAAGACAAGACATTGAAGCATCAAGGCCTGAAATTTAACAGTGACCAACGATACTGATAGTTGCTTAGTATGCCAGAAGAAAGGTCCTATGCTATGTGCTCAGTTTCTTTTTTTTTTTTTTTTTTTTTTGAGACAGAGTATCACTCTTGTCACCCAGGCTGGAGTACAGTGGTGTGATCTTGGGTCACTGCAATCTCCGCCTCCCAGGTTCAAGCGATTCTGCTGCCTCAGCCTCCTGAGTAGATGGGGCCACAGGTGTGTGCCAACATGTCTGGCTAATTTTTGTATTTTTAGTAGAGACGGGGTTTCACTGTGTTGGCCAGGCTGGTCTCGAATTCCTGGCCTTGGGTGATCCGCCTGCTTTGGCTTCCCAGAGTGCTGGGATTACAGGCGTGAGCCACTGTGCCCTTCCTATATATTCAATTTCTTAATGATAATAATGAGTAAGAATTTTAGAATAGGCCAGGCGCAGTGACTCATGTCTATAATCCCAGCACTTTGGGAGGCTGAGCTGGGCAGATCACTAGCTCAGGAGTTCAAGACCAGCCTGGGCAACATGGCAAAACCCTGTCTCTACAAAAATACAAAAATTAGCTGAACATGGTGGCATGCACCTGTAACCCCAGCTACTTGGGAGGCTGAGGTGGGAGGATTGCTTGAGCCCAGGTTGTTGAGGCTGCAGTGAGCCAATATCGCGCCACTGCACTCCAGCCTGGGTGGTAAAGTAGGGACCCTGTCTCAAAACAAACAAACAAAAACTTAGAAGAGGGAGAGATGACTTGTAATTCAGTTGGGAAGGATGAATAAGATTTATGTAGATGAATGATGAATGGGGTTGGGCCTGAATATGTGTCAGGACTTGTGGGTAGAGTGAAAGTGAGAATATTCAAAATAATCAAACAAAATGTGGGAAAAGAGTAGTGGTTTTGTAAGACAAGTCATTAGAGAAAAAATTGAAAGCCAGATTGGGTTCAGACTATGGAATGCTTTCAATGTGAGGCCCAAGGAGTTTGAATTTAAAGGATATTGATCTAGGGGAGAAGTAGGTGTAGGGGAAGTAGGCTGAAATAAAGTACTGTTCCAGGAAGACTAGGAAAGATGATACTAACATTTTGAGATTGGAGGATGTTCAGGTTTTATTAACAGAAGCTATGAGTTCAAGATCAATTGATAAGTTGGAAAGGGACATTTGAGGATGAGAAATTCTGTTTGAGGTACATTAATCTGTCAATGTTAGACCATAGACTCATGGTACTAGTACTCAAGAGAGAAGTCAATGCTATTTACATTTTTCTCTACAGCTTCCAAACTACAAAAACTTTAAAGGGACGATTCAAGAACTTGGTCAAAACCAGTATGCAGTCAGTGGTGAAATATTTGTAGTGGACAGAAACACAGTAGAAATTACAGAGCTTCCAGTTAGAACTTGGACACAGGTTAGTGTAAATATGTGATCTGCCTGTGGGAAGGGCAGTGTATGAAGCAATTTTTTCTGGTAAGGATGATTCCACCATTGTTTGTCCTAAGCATGCGTAGTGTTAAAAAAATTCCTGTAGCTGCTTTTACCCTTCAGTTGAATTTGTGCTTTGAATATTTAAATAGTATTTATATCTAAGTAGTATAGTATGACTTATGTTAGGTAAGGCTTTTATAGACTATTATCTTTGTATTTATCTTAGAATGAAAGGAGTAGAATATGACATAGTGTTTTTAATTCTTATAAATGTGGTCAGTAAATTAATGTCAGTATCAGCTTTACAAATCTAAAAGCTAGTTGATGTCATCCTTTTCATACTCAGCCTTTATCTTGCCCTTTAGAGTATGAGTGGGTCAGCACCATTACTTCTTACGTCTTTTCCTCCCACCAAGATCCCCATATATTGCCTTCTATACTGATTGGATAGGAGATGATAAAGGTTTCCTTTTTAATTCCCCATGAGAGTTGACCATTTTCACAAGACTGTATGACTTGTAGTATGAGAACATGAGAGTGTGTCATGAAAAGAATCACTTATTTTTAAATCTTTTATAGGTATATAAAGAACAGGTTTTAGAACCTATGCTAAATGGAACAGATAAAACACCAGCATTAATTTCTGATTATAAAGAATATCATACTGACACAACTGTGAAATTTGTGGTGAAAATGACTGAAGAGAAACTAGCACAAGCAGAAGCTGCTGGACTGCATAAAGTTTTTAAACTTCAAACTACTCTTACTTGTAATTCTATGGTAATTTATTAGATTTACTATTAATTTAATCTTTCTTGCATGTTGTAAGTCAGATTATTATAATTGGTTTCATAATGGGAGTGGCTATAGTAAGCCTGAAGGCATTTTTTGCCGAAGATTCTAGGACCACGTTCCTTTCTTCTAGTGTTGTCCACTACCCTTACTCTCAACTCTGTGTTTATGCATCTGGACTTGAACACACAGGATACACACACCTTCACACACATTGACTAAAAGTTATGAGAGTGGTTATTGGAGGGCCTTTGTGTACTTTATGCCCATCTCTATTAGCATTTTAACTGTAGAGTACTCATAACTCTAATCTGCTTTATTAAACTTGCACATTTATCTTTGTACAACTGGGGAGGAAGGTAGAAACTTTAAGTGTGTGATTCTTCAAGTTCCATTCCAAATTAGCTTTTACATTTAAAAAAGTAAAAAAAGTTCAGCAATGGTACAGTGGCTGAGAAAAAGTGCCATAGTCTGCTGAGAAAGGCTGATGGAAGAAAGAAAAAGGATAGGGAGTTTGGGTGACTGGATTACAGCAGATATAAAAGAGAGAGAGAAAGGGGACAAATGCATATACACAGAATATATGGGGAGGAAAACTTTAACATTTTAAGCTTAGCAATAGAATAGGTATGTTTTCAGTTTGGGGAAAATCATTTTTTAGGTGGTTTTATGGCTACTTTAAGAGCCCTTTTTTTAAGGCCTATTTTTGTCTTTCAAAATTATTCCTATTTTAAATACTTTTGTCGTCGTGAGAATTGATCAGCTTGCAGTCACCAAAGGAATATTTACAGAAATGTGCTGAATAGTTTTAGTTCTGTTTAATGGTTTTTAGGGGTAGTCTGTGTTCATATACATGTATTATGGTTATATATTATGGTTATTTTAAATACTGTAGATGTTATGTAAGTTAAAATACCAGTACAGATCTATATGATCTGCAAAATATGTGTTTCGCTTAGGTACTCTTTGATCATATGGGATGTCTGAAGAAATACGAAACTGTGCAAGACATTCTGAAAGAATTCTTTGATTTACGATTAAGTTATTATGGTTTACGTAAGGAGTGGCTTGTGGGAATGCTGGGAGCAGAATCTACAAAGCTTAACAATCAAGCCCGTTTCATTTTAGAGAAGATACAAGGGAAAATTACTATAGGTAAGATACAACCTTTAAAAATTTGAACATTAGTTAAAATGGAAAAAAACTTTATTAATAGAAGACATTTTTATCAGTAGAATATAAGCAAATACAAATTGAATCTCTTATCTTGATCCTAACTTTATTTTTCCCTCACATAGAGAATAGGTCAAAGAAAGATTTGATTCAAATGTTAGTCCAGAGAGGTTATGAATCTGACCCAGTGAAAGCCTGGAAAGAAGCACAAGAAAAGGTAATCATTTGCAGAAAAAGACATTCAGAGAAGCTTTTAAAAGCAACTTCCAAAACAAACAAAAATTCAACCCCTAAATTTTAAATTTAGTACTACTAAAGGTGCTGAGTTGTCTGTTTAGAGACTGAAGTCTTCTGTTTATCCACAGAACAGATACAGTACAGGAATTTATAGTACACACCCACCACAAAGCACTTGGCCAGTGTGACTCAACCAGAGCCTGGAGAAATGACTCCAGGTGTGAGAAGGTAGCTCAGTCTCCTTGACCTTTTTTCCTGAGTCTGCCAGTAAAGGTGTTATGGTGGTGGTTTTTATGAGGTACATGTATATTATCTGGGAATCAGACTGGTCGCACCCAGAATCAGCTTCACAGTATGGCATCCAGTCACCACTCACTTGATCTGGTTTGGTTAATACTGGGAAGACAAGAGACAAAATGTTAATTATTATAGACAGTATTTATCAAACACCAAGCTCTGCTTCATTCTTAGATTTTTGGCCAGATATTTAAACCCTGGAACTTCAGATTAAATGTCTGATGTTTTATTAAGCAAGTTGGCCATTGCAGATCACAAAATAGTAATAATAGTTAAATGAATGGAATGTTGAAACTTTGAGATTCCCCTCAATTAGCTTTTTGATGTTTTGTATGACTAAAAGAAAAATGTAAACAACAGTACAACGTTGTGATTGAGAACAGAAATTTCTTACAGAAGAGGAAGAAAAGTTGAATGATTAATTTTTTTGGATATTAGATTATTTGTGCTTATATGATTCTGATAACATCTTTAAAAAATAATTATGTGACATAACTTGAACATTTAAACTTCCCTGTACTTGAATTCTCAATCATAATGTTTTTATGTTTCATCAGACTACATTGAAATATTGCTTTTGTTTACATTTTCAGTTTGAAGTCAATAAAACCATGTATTAAAGTGAGTAAAATTAGAGTAAGTTATATAGAATAGCAATTACATAGTAAGATAATAGGCTTATTCATTATTTGAAGAAAATTTGGTAGGACAAGATGGGCGCATTCAGAATTAAGATGATTGAAGCCCTTTGTTTTCCTCTTAGTATGTTTTATTGTCTTGTTAAACCCCAAATTACGGTTTCTACAACACTTGCCCTTCTGTATCACTGTTGCTTTAAGCTATACTTTTTTTTAAAAAAAAAGTAACTAGTAAGCTGATGAATTTTTAATGCTTAGTCTTAAAAGCTAAAGATTTCTACAGTTTCAGAATGTCCCTCTGGTGGAAGTAGAATTTATGGGTAAAGCCTAGCTTGATTTCAGTTATTGCGTTACCACCATCAGAATTTTTTCAGCATCTTGACCATGTGTACATTTTGGGGAGTTCAGGTAACAAAAGGAACTGCTCTTACAAGAGTGTCCTATTATACAGAGTTGGAGAAGAGAGAATTATAAAGTAGTTAATTAGAAGATTAAAGTTTTTTATAAAGCATAATGGAATTTTGTCATTAGAACTTGCAGTTTAATTTTTTTTTAATTTCTGGAAGTGTCCTTAGTCATATTTCTGTTATCAGTGATAGATACACATATTCATAGAACACTTATTAATAATACTTTGGGTGCAGTCAAAACCTAGATCAAATAGACTTCCAAAATGTGGGTCTAAACAGGATTTTGTTGCATCCTAGTAATATTTTTATAGTTGTCTAGCAACCTGAATACTCCATAGAGACGAGCTGTTTCATGAAGAATTTTTCAAAAGTGTAGAATTATTTGTTGTCAGTTATCTAGGTACTTACTAATCATCTATCAACTCAACAACAGCCTTCCTTATTTGGCTAATGTGGCTTAATCAAATTTATAGTTTTTGTTTATATAATGAAGCATCTTGCTTTGCAATTTTAATTTTTATCTTATTTCTGAAGTACATATAAACTGTACTTTGTGTATACACATTGTTTTGCTTATAAATTTTAATTATAAAGGTTTTTTTTTTTTTCCTGCAGTGTCATCGGCTCCTAACTCAGCTCACTCTTAACAACTTAGCTTATAAATTTTGTTTATCTATGCGTGTTATTTTAAAAAAATTTAAGGTGATATCACCTAATAATAACTTTTATTGAATTCTCGGTATTTTCGAATTTAATATTAGCACAAGATAATTTTTTTGGTTGCAGCTGTTTCTGTAGACAAGGCTGATGAATAAAATTTCAGCAAACCTGACAAATTCTTACTCTAAACTCACCAACTCAAATTCTTTAATGGCTTTTCCTCTGAGTCCAGACATGATTTCTGCTTTAGAGAATTTTTATAAGAATTCGCCCTCAGCGAGTGAATGCTACCTTAACATTTTATTAATAACTGTAAAATATTTTCACAACTGGTATTTATTTTGTATTTAGATTGTTATTCACTCACAGATAAAAATCTGACAAGATGCAATGATAAAACATAATTCTACTCTATAACTTTAAAATGTGGGTATCCTCTCATTTTGTTACTTAGTACCTGAGGAAATCGTTAATTTTCTCGATTCCTGAATAAATAGGATCGTTTACCATTCTTCTGAAGATCTTATTGTGCGTCTTTAGAAAATTTTAAATTTTTTATAAAGGAAATATATTTTTATAGGTAATCTAAAATAACCCACCATCCCTGAATGTGCATTATAGTGTACCTTGTAAATATTAACTAATTATTCAATAAAATTCCAACATTAATTTGATCTATACAAGACTTTAATATACCGTTTGTATTTTTTACAGGCCGCAGAAGGGATAAACACAAAACAGCATGATGATAGTTCTCACGATTCAGGAACTCCTTCAGGCCCAGATTTTAATTATATTTTAAATATGTCTCTGTGGTCTCTTACTAAAGAAAAAGTGAAGACTGATTAAACAGAGAGATGAAAAGTATGAACTTTTGTGGGTTAAAATAGTCTTGAAACTATTCAGTGATTATCTGTATCTTTTTCTTTCCAAAAATAACGTATTTTGATTTATCCTTCATACGTTTTAAAACTATTCATGTTTAACTGTACTTTTTATTATAGGGGAGAAGGTTCAATGATCTTACGCCAACTCCTCTTCCGATCTCGAAACGAGAACTTTCTCGCCAGCGTTATGTTGAAAACGCGCCTCGTTAAGTCCTCTCTTAAAAGTATTTGGAAAGTAACTGTTTATGAACAAGAATGAAATTCTCTAGCGTGATCTTAAAGTTTTCTCCTTACTCTGTCAAGGTTAATGCGTTTACTACAGCTTGAGTTAGTCTCTAAGCTCTACTGTTATCGGTGATTATAAGAACTTCTTGCTATGCGCCGGATTTACATGCTATAAGTTGAAATTTAGAATAAAATCTAATCTCACTTTGAATTAGTTAAAAAAAATTTGGGGGTCCTTTCTCTTAACTCATTTAGATTAAAAATTGATTCATTTAATTTTCTGGAATAGGTAAGGCTAATATGTGTGTATAATTGAATGTAAGTACTTTGGTTTTTAGGAGTAGAGAATGATAGTCTCTTCAGATTTATAACAGATATTTCAATATTTGATTGTCATAACATAGTTTTTTCCAAGTAGAATTGTAATTTAAAAGTAAAATGTAGAGATAAGATATAAAAGTACACCTTTTCTAAAATTGCCCACTTAAAATATTAGAATTAAATTAATGGTAGCATTATGAATATGTGAAAATAGCAAAATGTAAAATACCATTTATTACTCATATTATTTTTTTTTTAAAGTTGCTTTGTTGATTTATTGTATACATGTTCTACTTTTACTTCGATGGTCTAAGTCAGAATTAGAGCTCATAAGAACAAGTGTGGTAAATTAGTTACCTAAAAGAATTTAGAATTTTTTAGTGCTATTTTTCTAGGCTCCCTCAACGATCTTTCAGGTGCTGCAATGTGAGTCTTCCTTGATTTGTGCTTTCCATATATTGTTCATTAATTAAATTTTTTTGCACATTTTTTCCTGCTGAGTTATAATTTATTTAAAATTATTCATTAAAATGAAGCCATCATATATTAAAAGAAAAATTATTCCTAATATTATTGATATCCTGATACTGCTTTACATTTGATCACTAATATAGTGAAACACAGGAAACTTTTGTGGTTATGCCTGTAAATTTCCTCACTATTGTAAAGTCGTCATTCAAAACAACCCTAGCAAAAAATACTGTTTCACGTTTAATTTATCATCTTATTTTATTATTTGACAATTAATGAAATAGGTCCAAACAACTTATTTCAATTCTGGATGTATTTATTTTTAACATCTTAAAAGATTTAGACTTAAATTTCATGTCTCTCTGTATCATTTAAAGTCCAATGATAACACTAATTGAATATCTATCTATTGTACACTGGCACAGCCTTCTATGTAATGCTTAGAGTGACCCTCACCACAACCTCAAATGAATGAGATTATTATTAACCTGTTATACAGATAAGGATCCTGAAGCTTAGAGAGGTTAAGTCACTTTCTTAGGAATTACATCATTATAGAATTACTCATCTTCTCAGACACCCACTTTCCTCATCTATAAAATGGGGATCACAGGGTTTTTAAAATACCTAGCACATGGTGGATGCTCTATAAGTTATCTGGCTTTTTTGTTTTGTTTTGTTTTGTTTGAGACAGGGTCTTGCTCTGTTGCCCAGGCTGGAGTGCAGTGGCACAATCATGGCTCGTTGCAGCCTCAACCATTCGGGCTCAAGCAGTCCTCCTACCTTAGCCTCCCGAGTAGCTGGAACATGTGTGCCACCACATCTGTCTAATTTTTGTATTCTGTGTAGAGACGAGGTTTTGTTATGTTGCCTAGGCTGGTCTCAAACTCCTGGGCTCAGGTGATCCACCCACCTCAGCCTTCCAAAGTGCTGGGATTACAGGTGTGAGCCACTGCACCTGACCTCTGTTATCTCCTGAGGATACATAACTAGTAAGTGGAAGTGCAGTTGAAATCCAGAACTATCTGATTTCAAAGCTTGGGTAATTTCTATTAAACTATTGTGCTACAAAGATCTTTTAAAAAATCTCTAAAGAAATGTCATTTTTTCCTTGTGCCTTTCAAAGCCTATTTTAAGGAATAATTCTGGTAAATGCAGAATCTAGGATATTAATCATGATTATACCGTCATTTATCATGACATAGACCTGCCTAAGTTCAGTCTAACTATATGGGCATTTTTAATTTCTCATACTTTCTGAGTTTACATTTAGGAGGTTTTTTTCATATTTTCTATTATGACTAAAGCAGTAGAAAAAAATAGCTTCATGCTTCTTAGCAGAACTGCCTTTGTATATGATTTGCTAGGATTTTGATGATACCAGGTTATCAGAGGTCTTGATTATTCTGTAATATATCACGGGGTCCAAGAATTGGCAGAGACTTCTTAGGTTATTTAGTCACTATTGCCCGCTCTTATTACAAATGGGAAACTAGTTAGATGAATTGGGATTACAATCGAGGTCTTCTGATTTAGAATTATTTATTTTTTTTATTATTTAATCTTGAACTAGGTAAGTTAAAAGGAAAGCTTCATCTTTACTGAGTGAATAACATTTGTTTCAATATTTTATGAAGTAGTGATTATCTTTTCTAAGAAGTTGTTTATGTTTCTTCTGCTGCCTTATAATTATATTTTAGAAAGTGGAAGCTCAAGAACGAGAAGATATTCTGGCTGGAATGTCTGGAAAAGCAATTAAAGGTAAAGTTGGCAAACCTAAGGTGAAGAAACTCCAATTGGAAGAGACAATGCCCTCACCTTATGGCAGAAGAATAATTCCTGAAATTACAGCTATGAAGGCAGATGCCAGCAAAAAGTTGCTGAAGAAGAAGAAGGTATGACATACCTCTTGTCATTAATAGACTCATCTCTATAACGAAATACATATATAATTTTAAAAATTTTAATGTGTGTTTAAATCATGCTTTGTTTTATTCAAAATATATTTCAATGGTAGTAGGAAATCATTCTATGACAGCAGTTGATCTATAGAAGGAAAACATGTTGGTAAAGGATCACATATTGTAAAGAGCTATGTAATTCAGCTTTTAAAATGAGAAATAGAAACACTCCACTCAGCTGCCTTCTAAGTTAAAATCTTGGAAGCCGGCTGGGCACAGTGGCTCATGCCTGTCATCCCAGCACTTTGGGAGGCCGAGGCGGGTGGATCACAAGGTCAGGAGATCAAGACCATCCTGGCAAACACGGTGAAACCCCGTCTCTACTAAAAACTAGAAAAAATTAGCCAGGCGTGGTGGCGGGCGCCTGTATCCCAGCTACTTGGGAGGCTGAGACAGGAGAGTGGTGTGAACTTGGGAGGCAGAGCTTGCAGTCAGCTGAGATTGCACCACTGCACTCCAGCCTGGGCGACAGAGAGACTCCCATCTAAAAATAAATAAATTAATTAATTAAAATAAAATAAAAAACTTGGAAGCCAAAAGAAAACAAAACAAAACCCAAAACCCAACCATGAGTATATCAACTTTGAAGTATAAGCTTTAGTTCTATATCATAATCCATTAAAGAAGACTTAGAGTGGGAAAGGGTCTGTGTGGCTTATGAAGTACTCTGTCATCTTTTACTATTTACTTGTTTTTGTCCTTAGTTAAACTACTAAGCACATCGTATGTCATTATCACTGATAAAAGTGCTATTGAGGATTAAAGAAAAAAATGACATTGACCTCACCTCAAGCAGGATGGACCAGAGTTAGCCAGAAGAAGAAAACATCAGAAAAATGTTCAGAGCTGAGGAAACAGGGTGCATGTTAGGCTTAGAGAGGCTAATGTTTTTGGACAGGTTGATTTTTAGAATTCAGGAAGTATACATTTAGATGTGTCCAATAAGTAGGTGGGAATATAGCCTCATTCTTACTAGAGCTTGGAAAATTAGCCTAAAGAGCTAGAGTTAGAGATTGGAGAGTTCTCTGTGCAGAGCTAATGTTTGAAGCGTAGGTGCATTTTGACACCAGAGTGGGCTCTCTCTTCTACTGTTGTGATAAACTCAGGTCTATACTACTTTCCTCTTACTTGGCTCCCCACCGCACACAGGTTCATTTACCTAGACACTCTTGCCTGTCTTCTTCAGAAAATGGCTTCTTTTCAGTTGGCGTTTGTCAGATTCATTTCTCAGCACTCTTCTCTCTACCTTAAATGGTCCCCTCAAGTAACCTCATCTATGCCTAGAGCTTATTCCATTCATACTGATGGCCCCTAAATCTTTGTTCCTAAGCTATAATGCTTTCAGGAGTGCCAAGCTCATAGCCGCTTGAATGCGTGAAGCCCATTAAACTCAGCATGTCTGAAACTGGGCTCATTATCCTGATTTAAAAATCTGTTCTTTGCCTTCTCCCAGTTAATGACACTATCAGCCATCACTGATAGAAGCCAAAAACCTGGGAGTTTTCTCATTTAATCAGTAACTAAATCCTATTGACTACCTACTAAGTAATTCCAAAATCCACCCCCTTATCTTGGTCCCCATTTGACATTGCCTTAGAATTCTGTGTTTCCTCTGAGATACTTTAAAGTGGTCCTCTTAACTCTCTCAGTTTCTAGTCATTTAATCATGATTTCTACCACTTTCTACTTCATTCCTTTAAGTTCTGTATTTTACTACTAGAATGAAAATTCTAAAAAGTCAGTCTGATTGTTGTGGTTAAAAATCTTCAGTGACTCCCCGCTGACTATGCACAAATTCTTGGTATACAGTGTTAGCACCTGTATGCCTCTGTGTGTTTCTCCTCCTGGCTACTTTCTTCTCACATTTCCTTGAGTTCTAGCAGACTATTTCCTGTGTTTAAGCACCTAATTCTTTAAACATTTAATTCCTGTTAGATGACTTTGTGCCTTCTGCCTGGGTGCCCTTCCCTTCTTGCTTCTCACCTGACAAACTTACGTGATTCCTTTAGAACTCAGTCAGAAAAGGAACTTCTCCATGGAGACTTTTGACCCTGCCTTGAGCAGAGTTTCTCACTTCTCCCCTTGGGCCATGGCTCTACCAGCCTCTGTGTTTGTTATTTGTATTGTAATGACTCATCCTTGTTGTGTGCCTCTGTGTTTTTTGTTTTTGTTTTTTTACCCCATAGTCTTAGGGTTGGGGTCTGCCTTACAGTGTCTAGCAGTGAAAGACACATGTTACTTATTTTCCTTCAATAATTTGAAGATTTTTTTAAAATTTACTTTTATCTTTATTTTTTTGAGATGGAGTTTCCCTCTTGTTGCCCAGGCTGGAGTGCAATGGTGTGATCTCGACTCACTGCAACCTCCACCTCTCAGGTTCAAGCAATCCTCCTGCCTCAGCCTCCCAAGTAGCTGGGATTACAGGATTTTTTAATAGTATATAAAGGCCTGCCAGAGCTATAGGAACTTATTTTGCAGGTACCTTTTAGCTAGTGGTCTGGAAATCCCTCTGATAATCAAAAGCTGCCTTATTTTTTATGGTTGCTGCTAAGTAGCTGTCATTTCACTGAATGTACTGGAAAATTAGAGTTATATGCAATATTATTTACTATAGATAAGTGAAGTAAAACATGATCTGATCAAAGTCAGCTATTAGGACCTCGTCAGAATCACAGTTTTTAAACTTACCTGATTTGGAGGAGCTATCTGTTGATTGAAACTATCTCTAAAATATGCGATGTTTTTATTTTTACTCGTGGTTTGATTTTCTTTTTATTATGTAGGGTGATCTTGATACTGCAGCAGTAAAAGTGGAATTTGATGAAGAATTCAGTGGAGTGTCAGTAGAAGGTGCAGGAGAAGAGGCATTGATTCCGTCAGCTCCTATAAACAAAGGCCCCAAACCCAAAAGGGAGAAGAAGGAGCCTGGTGAGAAATTATTATAGTTTTGTGTATGAGAGAGAAAAACCATATGTATAGAGTATTACTAGATTGTACTCTTTTTCTGTGGTTGAAATAATGCCTTCAATTTTAATAAATATTTATTATTTTAATGAACTTTTCATTATAACAATTTTATTTTACTAATGACATTTGTATAAATATGGATACATACTTTATTGCTATTCTTTTGCTTTTAGGTACCAGAGTGAGAAAAACACCCACATCATCTGGTAAACCTAGTGCAAAGAAAGTGAAGAAACGGAATCCTTGGTCAGATGATGAATCCAAGTCAGAAAGTGACTTGGAAGAAACAGAACCTGTGGTTATTCCAAGAGATTCTTTGCTTAGGAGAGCAGCCGGTATTGTAACACAATTTAATATTAACAGTGACAGTAATTTAATATTACTGTATATTACAGTTTAACCTATATGTTGGTATTGTTAGTATTATCAGTGTTGTTTAAGTACTAAGCCATTACTATTTCAGACATTACAGTTAGGAAGAAGAAAAAAATGCTTTATAGAATGATCTTTCTAGCAAAGTTGGACATACATTTCTCTAAAGTGAATCATGTTTCCTTACTGATTTTTATTATAAAGTTTAGTTTATATGCCTTCCACAGTTTGAAGATGTTTGGGAAAAAATGTACCTTGCCACAATACCAGCAATGATAGATCTATTAATATTAGAAGTGCTTTGTGGTTTTTTGTTTGGTTTCCTACCCCTTGTATCATAAAAAATTTCCTCCTGCTTTAGAAGTCTGAGTACATAGTTCTCTTTTAGATAATGATAGTGGTATGGGTGAACTGCAAAACCCCATTTTGCTATTATAGTAATATAGTACTTATAAGAATATAATTTGATCCTTTCTGAATTTTCATTACCGAGAAATGTTGACATTATTAACATCTAGTGAGTTTTCTATTTTGTACCTTCTTCTGAAATTTTGTTATTTGAAAATTTGTCCTAATTTATTAAAATGAATGATACAACATTGTGGGTGTTTACCTCTGAGAGATACATTTTTAATTATATATCAGACCTTAAATTCTTTGGTTCTGTAATCACCAGGTGATTGAATTTCTTTCCCTAGTGTACATAGGTAGCATAATATAGGTGAATCTTTAATAAGAGTAGTTTAAGTTAAATGAAAATTGTTTATTAAATGCTTTAAAACTGTATTTACATACATCAAAAGTGAAGTGTAAAATTATATAACATCCAAGTAATTTAAAAATTTTATTCCATAGTACATGCTAGAAATTATAATCAAACATACTTGCTTTATAGCAATATGCCTTTCACTATAATTGGTATCTTTTTATGCATTGTATTATTGTTTTTTGAATATATTGAGATCTTTATGTCTCCTGTCTTTTCTCATTCATCTAAAAAATTACTCTGTTATTTCATACTAAAACTAACTCTGAAGAGAAGATAGAAGTTTTTATCCAAAAAGTTAAGAAAAGTTTAGGTGTTGGTACTGTGACTCACACCTGTAATTTCAACACTTTGGGAGGCTGAGGAGGGAGGATCACTTGAGATCAGGAGTTCAAGAGCAGCCTGGGTAACATGGCAAGACCCTGTGTCTAAAAAATTTTTTCTTAAAAATCAGCCAGGCATGGTGGCACACCTGTAGTCCCAGCTACTCAGTAGGCTGAGGGGTGAGGATTGCTCGAGCCCAGGAGTTTGAGGCTGCAGTGAGCTACGATCATACCACTGCATTTCCTGCCCAGGCAGCAGAACAAGACTCTGTGTCAAAAAACAAGAAAGTTTAGCACTTTTAAAATAACTGTGAAATTTGTTGTTTGTGATTGCAAATATGGGAAACATTATATTTGTTGTCATTTGTATAATGGCTGTATGAGACAAGGCCATTGACTACTTTCCTTAGCGTGTTTAATTAAGTATATCAATAAGTACATTACTTTATGCTCTCCTAACATGCACAGTATTATCTGGTAGCCTCCTGGAAAGTGTAAGACAGACATTAACACTACCAAATAACTAAGGCCAAAGTTGTTGGCTTTTATTCTGTAAATGCTTGCCTTTTTTTCTTATGGTATTTTTAGAGATGGTCGGAATATACTTTAAATGCTTTATCAGTAATAATATTTCATGTATATAAAGCTAGGATTTGAGTTTTAACATTCATTTTTATTTTTCCTCCTAGCCGAAAGACCTAAATACACATTTGATTTCTCAGAAGAAGAGGATGATGATGCTGATGATGATGATGATGACAATAATGATTTAGAGGAATTGAAAGTTAAAGCATCTCCCATAACAAATGATGGGGAAGATGAATTTATTCCTTCAGATGGGTTAGATAAAGACGAATATACATTTTCACCAGGCAAATCAAAAGCCACTCCAGAGTAAGTAATGCTATTTGGTGATGTGGTATAGTTAGTTGTAAACATTTGCCACAGATATTATAGTGAACTCTTCTAAGAAATTGTTATTCTAGGCAAGGTCTTCTTCATGAAGGAATCAATCTTGTTAATATTGTGGCTGTTCCCATCACAGTTGCTGTAGTTTAAAGGAAGGATTGGCAAACTTTTTCCATAAAGGGCTCAATAGTAAATGTTCTAGGCTTTGTGGGCCATATTGTTTATGTCACATCTTCTTAATGCTGCCATTCTAGTAAAAAAACAGCCATAAATGATATGTAAATAAATGAGTGTAGCCATGTTCCAATAAAATATTATTTACAAAAATAGGCAGCAGGCCCATGGGATATAGTTGGACACCCCCTGGTTTTGAGAAAACTTACTAAGTCCTTAGAATTGGGAGGTTTGTTTCTTCCCTGAATTTGGCCTTGATAGATTTTTCTTGCTTTTGGTGAGCGTGAACACATCTGGGATTTGAGGTTTGTGAACTATTTTCGATTTTTTAAAAAGTATTTTCTCACGTATTACAGTTGGCCTTCACCAGATTCTGAAATAATTGCCCACCTGTAGTCTTGAATTAGAAATAGGATTGTTGCCTGGTGTGATGGGGTTTCTGTCTTTCTCCTTGGGTTTTTGTCCATAGTTTGCTGACTGTAAATTCTGGAATGGTTATTTCTATCAACTATAGAATTTGGTTTAATAGTATTTTGAATAACTTTAAACCATTGCTTAGTTTCCATTCTTTTTTATATTAAATAATTGATTTGTATGGTGTCTGTGTGCATATATGGTGTGTGCATATGGATTATGGATATGTGTGCACACTTTTACACATAAGAGAGAAAGAGTTTTATTACCCTGTCTTTAACAGAGAAAGAAATGAAAACTAAAGTTTTGTTCTGTGATTATAATCCTGCAGTATGTATTATATATAATTTATCAGGATTGAAATCAGATACTTAAATTGTATCCTCTGTGGTATTTCTTTTCTTTCTAATAGAAAATCTTTGCATGACAAAAAAAGTCAGGATTTTGGAAATCTCTTTTCATTTCCTTCATATTCTCAGAAGTCAGAAGATGGTATGTTCATTTAGTCTTTTCATTGGTTATTGTATTTTTGCTTTTAGTGGTGGAGAGAAAACAGTAAATAAATCGTTAGGTCATGATTTAGCTTCAGAATTTTTTATGAGTAGGAAACTTCCTTTTTATATTTTGCTCAAGATAATAAGATTTCTCTACTTTTTCTGAGGTGATTCCTAACTCATTGGTCAAAATAGGCATTATGGAAGCATTTAGGTGGACACGCAAATGCTTATCTTTGTTTATGGGTGTGAGTGTGTGTGTAGGGTTTTAATGAGAGACAAGAAATAATGAAATTTTGAAAGCTTGAAATTTGATTTTCATGGCAATGTGAATGTATATACGACAGCTTTCTAAATCTGTAAGGGCACCAGTAGGATTGCAGATTGGTTTTACTAAATCCTAGTTACCTGAGAGATTAAAACCTTCGTAAGAACAAATTTAATTGGTGTATATACTTTTGTTTCCTATATTTTTTTGTGTATGGAATTTTTAAGGTCATTTAATTTATTCACTATCATTTTTTAATACACACATCTATACATTTAGACATATTTGGTACATGTTCTATATGTATAGATACTCATTTTTGACAGTGTGTCAAAAGAGTTGTATAAACATATTTATTTACATCCAAGTAGCTATTTTAAAAGTTTGTGCTATGGTGTTAGGGAAGAACAGATTGATTAAACTAATTTGCATGCAAAAGTAAACTGAAGATAAGCCTGTCTGCCTTTTAAATTAGTCTTCAATAATTTATTTAAAAATAGGAATACTTACTATTCTTTTAGATTTAAACATTATTACTGATATTCCTGAAATGGTTAATAGTATTATTTATGTAGGTACTAAAATAATCCAGTGGAACATTTTCATATCTCATTTTAAAATAAATTGTCAGCATGTATTTTTGAATTGGTCAGTTATGTTTTAAATATTTAACATTTAGTACTTTTAATTTTTACTACTTTATGCACTTCTGTGTTATTTAACCACAGAGTTAACATTTTTGGTGTATAACTGATATGTTTTATTTTCTGCTGTTTGTATATTGTGGATTATCTGGTCACAAAATAGTAACATAAGATCAATTGTCTAGCTAAAGAGAAGTCATCAGTTAAGAGTCAAAGTTTACTGAGAGATCTTTATAATATCTCTTTACTAAAAGAAGGCTTTGCAATTTTTAGATTCAGCTAAATTTGACAGTAATGAAGAAGATTCTGCTTCTGTTTTTTCACCATCATTTGGTCTGAAACAGATAGATAAAGTTCCAAGTAAAACAGTAGCTGCTAAAAAGGGTATGTACTTATATTTGATTGAGTTAAGCATTGCATAGATAGTTAATGTAAAAGGAAATGTAACTTAATTTGAAACTATTTGCATTTTTTATCATAAAACAATTAAGTATAAATGCTTACAAGGAGAACCTCTCTTGTTTTCTAACCATGTGAGGGAATTAATAAAATTTCTTTAAGACTTCATTTTAAAGCTGTTGTAATTATAAAATAATCCCATGCATTGATATCTAAAGATAGCTTTCTAGAAAAGCTCCCTTGTAGTTAGGTTGTAATGGAGATTAAAATTTTGTCTTGCTAGTAGCCTGCTTCTGTTATCTTTGTTGATCATTACTCAACTCCTTATGTGGAGGGATTGGTCAGTTCAGTGGAGGTCCTCTTTTTCTACGTGAGTCATGCAGCTTCTCTCTTTTTCATAGCCTTAGATTGGCCACAAAGCACTTTGAGGTGATTAATGAATCTCTTACTAGTACCAAGATATATGTACCTTGGTCTTCCTGAAAGAGGCCAGTATTTGTGCTTTGTGTTTGAAGGATGACACTTAAAAAAAACCCCACAAATCTAATTGAGATGTGTGCTACTTAAGATAGCAAGTAAATAATACGGATTGTTCCCTCAAGGACTATAAAAATGCACACAGACAACCTCATTACAGACACACGTGTATTGAAGGTAGTAGAACAACAATTTTGAAAAGTCCTGCTTACTCTGACTGCACTAGAACCATATTGAGAAATTGGTTATCTGCAAGAGTCTCTGTAGCCAACACACTGGGTGACCTTATGTCCCAGTGCCCTTACCACTTAGTGCACATTGGGCAACGTCTGCATTCTTTGCCTGAGGACTTCCTCTTTGCCACTGTGCTGGAATATTAACGCTCCCCTGCTCCTAGCTGCCTTTAACTAGTGAATTGAGGAAAGTTGTTCTGTAAATATCTCAGTGTCCTTGCCTCTCATGTGAGCCAACTGTGGGATGTGTGTTTCACACTGGCTCTCAAAAATTTCTCGTGGAATTAAGCTCCTAGAGTGATGATTGGCTTGATAACTTACCCATTACTGGCTGCCTTCTCTTCATTGTCTCATTTTTGTCTCCCTTTCCTTTACCTCTCAAATAAATACTTATACTTAAATCCTTACTCTAGGATTAGGCAGATTGGCCCAAATCTGGGGAACCCAAATTGAGATAGACTCTCTAATTTCTCTTTCTTTAAAAAAACAATCAGGTTGGGCACAGTGGCTCATACCTGTAACCCCAGAACTTTGGGAGATCGAGGCAGTCAGAGATCACTTGAGTTCAGGAGTTTGAGACCAGCCTGGCCAACATGGCGAAACCCCATCTCTACTAAAAATACAAAAATTAGCCTGGTGTGGTGGCACGTGCATGCCTGTAGTCCCAGCTACTCAGGAAGCTGAGGCACAAGAATCGCTTGAACTTGGCAGGCAGAGGTTGCAGTGAGCTGAGATGGCAACACTGCACTCCAGCCTGGACGGTAGAGTGAGACTCCATCTCACATAACAACAGAACAATCAAAAAACATCTTTTTAAAATAATCTTCATATGAGCATCTTATAAACACCCTGAAAACTTAGGAGCACGTATTACTTATTGAGACATACCCCGTTTCCTTCATAGAACTGTTCACCCATATTTAACCTGATGAGTTTAGCATGACTAAAAGGCTAGAATATCATGGCACCTATTCTACTTGCTTCCTTCTTCAGTAGCTGAACTGGCCTTGTCTAAGTTGAATAGGTGACTGCCTGTGTGGTGTGATTTCAGGGACCCCAGCAAGTCCTCGACCTTCCTCTAGCCTCCCTTACAAAATACAATTCCAATTAAAATATCATTTCAAGAAGAGGATGCATGACATCCATCTGTGGGATTGTCTGCGTTAACTCCAAATTGCATATATTATACAAGTTAAATTCTGTAGTTCCAATGGTTTACAGCAGAAAGGCAGCCGTAGTACTCAGATATCTGACCTGTTTGCCTGGTAGAATTGAAAGTGCCATGTAACTCCAAGCAAAGGAAAAAAAAGTGGTTCCTAGAACACCTGGCTGAGTTTATACTCCCTGCCAGGAGCTGCCCTGTGGTTCTTGTGGTAGATACAGTCTTGAAGACTCAGGTGGGAAAAACCACACAATGTGGGTGCCACTTTCCTAGGGCTCCTCCTGCTCTTGGCTCATGAGGGGCCTAATTTGTAGTGTCTCAAATTGTGACAGGGATACATTTTCCATCGAATCAGCATAGGTTGTTTTTTTGTTTTTTTTTTTAAACAAAGTCTACAGTTAATATATTTTCTTCCAAATTAGGTTTTCTTAATTACACAAAAAGTGATATATCAGTTTTTTTCCTTTTCTTTTTTTCTTTTTTGAGACAGAGTTTTGCTCTGTCTCCAAGGCTGGAGTGGAGTGGCAGGATCTTGGCTCACGGCAACCTCCCTTGCCTGGGTTAAAGTGATTCCCCTGCCTCATCCTCCCAAGTAGCTGGGACTACAGGCACATGCTACCTCATTGGGCTAATTTTTTGTATTTTTAGTAGCGATGGGGTTTCACCATGTTGGGTAGGCTGGTCTCAAACTCCTGACTTCAGGTGATCCGCCTGCCTTGGCCTCCCAAAGTGCTGGGATTACAGGTGTGAGCCATTGCAACTGGCCTGATTTATCAGTTTTCACATAGAAGTGCAGATAAAGCTGTAAAACAAGGTCTGTTTTTCAAAATTCAACAAAGCAAAGGTCTTGTATCTCTTGTCTACTTATCTAGGACTTTATATTTCTTTCCACATAAAAATGCCAACTCTGGATTTCAGCTTTTGAATGGAAGTGAGTTGGTTTCTATTCATTGTATTTGAGGATCCCCATACATTTTTTTTTCTCTAAAACATTCTAAAAGTTAGGACTTAATCTGTGGTTATACTTGGGTTATAATTAATTTATCAAATATGCTACTCTTTTGTCATGACTATATTTAAAAGTTACTGCTTAATTTATTTTAATGGCTCTTCCTTAAAATGTCTTAATTGTATTACCTAAGGGCAAATTATACATAATTAAATAAAAAGCATTTTGTCATCTATGAGAAATTGTTTGTCTTTACTTTCCGCCAAGCAGAGAGAAACCATTTCATTAAGGCGACTCAATTTTTTTTTTCTCGAGATGGAGTTTTGATCTTGTTGCCCAGCTGGAGTACAGTGGCGTGATCTCAGCTCACTATGACCTCCTGGGTTCAAGCGATTCTCCTGCCTCAGCCTCCCAAGTAGCTGGGATTACAGGCACCCACCACCATGCCCAGCTAATTTTTGTATTTTAGTAGAGATGGGGTTTCACCATGTTGGCCAGGCTGGTCTTGAACTGCTGATCTCAGGTGATCCACCCACCTTGGCCTCCCAAAGTGCTGGGATTACAGGTGTGAGCCACTGCGCCCAGCCAGGCAACTCAGTTTCTAATCAGCTATGAGAAATTCCATTTATAGAGGACTCTCTTCAGTTTGGTTTGTTGGTAAGTATATTGACCTGTGAAATGGAAATTTGCTTACTAGGAAAACCGTCTTCAGATACAGCCCCTAAGCCCAAGAGAGCTCCCAAACAGAAGAAAGTAGTAGAGGCTGTAAACTCTGACTCAGATTCAGAATTTGGCATTCCAAAGAAGACTACAACACCAAAAGGTGAGGATTATCTTCTTATAACCCTTTAAACATATACTGTATGGAAAAGATGGAATTTTTTCTACGTCATTGAATTTAGAGAGGCTAAGTATCTATTTTGTTTTAAATTGCTTTACTCCTCAGTAAGCAGTGTGTCTAGGAATCAGTGCTGAATATAGTCCAAAGGAGGTATAGCAATTTAGTTCAGTCACTTTGTTTTACAAATTAAAAAAAAACTGAGGCTCCAAGAGGTTAAATAAGAATCCCTAAGAATGTTCCAAATTCTCCCCTGCAGCCAACTCACTGAAAGTTGTTATTAAAAAGTCAGATTAGCACTCCACACTAACTAAACTGTGACACTTATTGTAATGGTGTAGATCCAGGACTCTTAGGCTAGAACTTTTTTTCTCACCTAAGAAATAACTGTACTCAGGACCACACAAGGAACCAGCTCCAGTTCTCCATGGCATCCCTTCTTTGTCTCCAGAATCTGGAAAGCCCTTAAAGATGATTTATAAAATATGTTTGTAAGACATGATATGCTCTGAGGGTAGCTGCTCCATCTTTTATTCAACTGAAGGATATCTTCCTCAGTGTGTTTCTTCTATTTCTTAAAGAAGTGGCTGGGATAAGGAGCTGTAGACCAAAGGGAAATGGGGATAATAGAGTGGAAAAGAATCATAGTGACTGGGAAGGTAGTACTCAAGATATGCAGGATTGAAAGCCTTTATAAATTCAAAAATGCTATTTCCCTGATTAATTTGATCAAATATGACATCCCAAGATTATGTAAGGCTATCTTTGTACTTGTCCAATCTAGCTGTCAAGGAATTTTTAAAGATTTAAAATTAATTACTGTTTAGTTCTATTTTATTTCATTGGCATCGTTGTGGGATGGAGAACATCTGGCCACTACTTAAATATTACCTTTTCTCCTTTCACCTCCAATGATGAGAATAAGAGGTTAGGTAGGTGAAAAAAGTGCTGCATGTGCCAAGTCTAGGTCTGAGAAGGAATATGTATTTGACATTTTATAGTCAATACTGGTGGTTCTCAGATGGTGCCACTCAACGTGGGATATGCAATTGGTTGTTACTAGTCTTTGATAAGTAAAACTGAGTAAACATTTAGACGTTTATGATAATTTTGTGTTAATAAAACAGTATGTGATTACATTTTTTAGTAATTTGTGTTGTGTTTTTAAAAGTATTGGCCCATGACAAATTAGAAATTTAAAAAAAATTTTAAGTCACATGTAATTTAAGAAATACTCTTCCAAGGTATTTCCTTTTCAGGCTCAAGGACCACATAGCAAATACAGATGTTTTATGTATGAAGGGATTCATCATTAAAATTTGTCTTTGGGACTTTCCCACTAGTTTAAATGTATTTGTGAAAAAGTCTTTGGTCATGTCAACCCCAGAATTGAAATGCTACTGCCAAGTTGTTTATAATCACTCGTAGTAAGAGATCAGGACTGCAGTGTTCCACTGATTGGGCATGCCAAAGAAATAAACTACAATGTTGTGGCATTTGTCTTTTTATATTGCACTTAACCATGGAAGAAAAAATCTTTTGTATCATTTTAAGGTAAAGGCCGAGGGGCAAAGAAAAGGAAAGCATCTGGCTCTGAAAATGAAGGCGACTATAACCCTGGCAGGAAAACATCCAAAACAGCAAGCAAGGTAACTGGGAACATCATTGCACATTAGTGCATGGCTTTTTAGAAACAGATCTGTAACTGACTTAGTTTGCTTATTACTACAGTCCTGGAACAGCTTTCCACCTAGCATCTCATATCAGTATGGGGCTTGTATATGATATGGTTAAGGAATTATCCAAGTATAAATTTATATAATCAGGACTATTTTCTAAGTAACAGTGTGCTATAAATTAACCTACTTAGAATCTTCCATTTCATCCATTGAGCTATAGTACTGTTATGTTACCTAAATATTAGACTCTTTCAGACTAAAATATTATTTTTCAGACTAAAGACTGTTTCCTTTTAACTTGGATTTATTTGACCAGGGCTAATTTGATTTTTTTTTTTTTAATTGAATTCATTTGACTGTGGCTAATTTTCCCAATTAGTCTGACCCTTTTCCAGAAGTACACTTTTTTTTTTTTTAGGTAAATGAATGACATCAGCTGCCTCCATCCCTTTTTTTCTCTTCCTAGTAAAACTTAAAAATACCAATGTAGATGATCATAGCTTTATGTTGATTTCCACACTGACCTTTTCCATCCAGTCATCTTCTGTGTCTCAGGTCCACCTCGGTGATGCTTTGCATTTTTTAAAACACTTAACAGTGCATACTCCACCTGGTGCAGGAGTCTTGTTTCCTCCCATGAATTCTTGATATGTACTTAGCAGTAGGACAGCTTGAATTTTTACTAATCTGGGCATTGTGCATACTTCTTGGGTAAAATATAATTTTAGAAATGTGTTACATTTTTCAGGCTAGAACTTGGTAAATATGAAACCACCCAGGTGGTGAATTACTGTATGTAATCTTTTTCCTCCAAAAAATAAGGTAACTGGTCTTACACTTAGGTTAGCATTGCGACTCTAATTTTAAAAGTTCCATTATTTGTAATACTTCCTAAACATAAGCGAAGTTTAAGGAGTGATAGTTCTTCATACTAGTCTTTATTTCTTTTAATAACTTTTAACTCTAAGCTAATCTATTGAAAAAAATATCTAGAAACCGAAGAAAACATCCTTTGATCAGGATTCAGATGTGGACATCTTCCCCTCAGACTTCCCTTCTGAGCCACCTTCTCTGCCACGAACCGGTCGGGCTAGGAAAGAAGTAAAATATTTTGCAGAGTCTGATGAAGAAGAAGAAGAAGATGTCGATTTTGCAATGTTTAATTAAGTGCCCAAAGAGCACAAACAAACGGTTTTCAACAAATAGCTTGTGCTGTCCTTTTGTCTTTTCTGTCTCAGACTTTTGTACGTCCGGCTTATTTTCATGTGATGATGTAATTGATGATGGATTTTTATTACTGTGGTAGGCCTTTTAACATTTTGTTCTTACACATACAGTTTTATGCTCTTTTTTACTCATTGAAATGTCACGTACTGTCTGTCTGATTGGCTTGTAGAATTGTTATAGACTGCCGTGCATTAGCACAGATTTTAACTGTCATGGTTACAAACTACAGACCTGCTTTTGAAATGAAATTTAAACATTAAAATGGAACTGTGTTCTCTGTCTCTTTACTGAAGACAAAGGTGTAGTAAAGGCTCCCACACACCTTTAAAATAAATATATTTTATTCTTTGCCAGGAGACTCCATGGAAAAAGGTAAACAGTATATGAACATAGAAAGCATTGTTAAACAAACAATCTCAATGTACAAACAGAGCCAGTGAAAGTACATCACAGACTTGCTAGTATATATATATATAAAAAAAAAAAAATTCCACTAGTGCTTAAATGAGAACTAAGAAACTGACACTTGTATCTGTTAACCACTCTACCACAGCTTTCACTCTGCTTCATAGTGATTGATTGAACAAGGTCAAAGGAGTCAGATTCTATGCCTGTGTCTTTGGGAGTTAATATTAGCCCCTTGGCATCAAGAAGGCTGGAAAAAAAATCCCAATATTAGGCATGAATCAGGAAGGACACTAGAGTTACATGGTCCAGGTGGTAGACCAGCCTGCTAATTATCCCATGAAATTTCCCTAATGGCTTGTGAACAGGTAAACAAAAACTTCTTAACACTGAAAAGTGTTTCTGCCTTGGAGGCTATCATGACTGTAAAAAAAAATTTTTTTTTAAACTGTGTAGTTATGTCATTAAACAAGTAATAAACCACTTTTAATTTAAAGTGACATTAACAATTGAACAAATGACATTTGATTAACTGAACTGGCAGTTACACTGATACAGAATTCTCTTCTGCTAGTGCAGGGAATTTGTATACTTTTACTGGGCAACATGAAATAAAAGATGCCGTTTGAGAGCATCAGAAAGAGCAAAGACAAGCTTCCATACTAACTAAATTAGAATATCTTCAGTCTTATCTTGTCATACTGTACAATAGTCCTGTTTCCTTACCTTGATGTCTTGACTATTCCATGAAAGCAAGACAGTTATCTTTTTGAACGTAGGTAGGCATGTACAGTAGTCTATTTCATAACCTTGGTGTCATGGTTATTTTGAGTATGCAAGACAAAAGGAAAGCACCAAACATACAGTATAGAAAGAACAGAGCCATACTTCTGTATGTACAAAGTCTTCAGAAACTTAACCAGGGGTAAATCATTTTGACTGGGTCTTTGCCATGCAATCTTGAGTGTTCAAAGAGGAAAATAGAAGCTTTTAACTAGTTTCTGGTTGCATGAAATGGCTGATATTTTTAGAATTTGAAAAGTTTGTATTTCTAGGTAAGTTACACAGTGAGGAGTATATATATTGATACATACGAAAACTTCTTGGTCCTTCTTGAGTTTTAATATATTTTCAGTCCAAAAACTAAGCAGCAGTAAAAATGTTTTTTCTTGCATTTTAAATCTTGGAACTGAAGGTACTGGGGAATGTTTGAAGTAGCTAGAAAATGTCTTATTGCACGAGTGGTGACTGACTGACCCCACTGTTTTCCACTGAGCTGGGTGAGATGCTAGGACTGTGCTCTGCTGTGTTCCCACTTGAACTTGGGGTCAAGGGTTCATGTCCTTCAGAATTCTCCAGCATTTCTTGAATGAGAGGTGGCATTGATCCAGGAATTTCCATTTTCAAGGTAATTACACGTTCTGCACCTTTTCAAAAGAGAGAATGGAAATCTGGTTAAGATAAGGAGTTAAGCTATGACAGATAACCAGGGACCAATTTTCATATATTTTAACAGGTGTTTCCTAAGACTGTCACTTAGGAATTATGAAATGTTGCTATCAGGTGGCTTTTTGTTGAAAAGGATCCATCGATTACTATCACACTCATAAATACAAAGATGTATTTGGAATGGGAATTGCATCCACCAAAAATCATGTTTGTTTATTCTGAAGTTAGAATCAGATTGGGTTCTCAGCCAGCTCAGACTCAGAGTATGTTGATAAGAGAGGGTCTTTTTATGATCTGCTAGAACTTTATTCATCTTTTATGCAAGCAGTAACTGATACGATTGCTCCTTTTGATAACAGAAAATTATGCCAACAATGCCTCCCAGAGGCCATCCTTATTTTACACCATTAAAACATTTTTACTTTATGGAAAAGCAGCAGAGATATGGTGACATTTAAACTTGATGTCTTCGTTTCAGGAAAGAACAATTTACAAAGAGAAGTTCCTGATGAAAGAAGTGTATCTTGAAAAAGACAGGTTGATGCCAGTTACCCACAAACAGAGGAATTGACAATGTGCGGTTATTAACAACTTGATTTAGCAGCACTCTGTCCAGTACAGTACCCACTAGTTAGCTAAATTTAAGTTTGTTAAATACAATTAGAAAAACAGTGCCTCAGTTGCATAAGCCACACTTCAAGTGCTCGAGAACCTCTTGTGTCTAGTGGCTACTGAAATGGACAGTACAGATTATTTCTGTAATTGCAGTAAATTCTATTAGATATCACTAGTCATCTATACAGAATGACAGTATTAAGTTAAACAGCCTCGTTTTTAAAAATCGAAGATACCATATTCACAACCACACTGGTATCTGCTGTTTACTTCTCTTAATTCCATGCAAGGATGAATTCAGAATGCTCATCGAGGAGACCTCTTAGAAGGAGCTCAAGAATTAAGACTGCTTGTCAAACAAGTTCCCTGTGCTTTTAAGCACTTTCTGAAATACAGAGTTTATTCCTTGGCTAGCAAACATCTTCAGAGACAGAGTAAGTAGTCTGATGGGGAAAGGAGAATGGCAGTAACCCATTTGGTACCAGGCATAGCTGCTGAGTGGTGTCTCTACATAGAAAAACCTTACTGTTAACATTCAACTGTGATATAGCTCTAGGCACCTCTATAATTGCTTGAATTGCTACATAAACAAAATCACAAGGCAAAGAATATTTATACCTCTTAGGAAGGCAAGAATTCCTTTGCTTAGAAGTGTGCAGAAGGAAATCTGCCTATATACAAAAGAGCAATGGCTAAAGTGATTGAGAGAAACTTAACAAAGGTTTAGATACTCAGGAAAAACTGGAGTCAAGGTTACATAAGCCAGAGGTGTGTAGAAAGCTGGAATTAAATGTATGAACCTAGACAATTAGCCTGTTATAGTACATTCTCTTGAAAACGATGTTCTTCTAATCAGTCAAATTTTAAAGCTCTCAATCATTAAGACAGTTGAATAGGGTAAGATTTGAGGGTTTTTTGGGGGGATGGGGTGGGGGGGGGTACTATTTCTTTTGATTTCAATGAGAAATGAGTTCCAAAACTTAAAAAGCAACCATTAAACATCCTGAATTGAATAAAGCAACACAACCTGGTAAGGCCCTCAAGTCCACTGTGTGACTACAGTACTGAGAGCACAAAGACATACCTTTAGCACTGATGCTACGGAGATCTGTGATTTTCATTAAGATCTTTGGAAACATGTGAGGCTTGCTGGGTCGTCTTTTTCTGATATAAATTTTTAGTGCTTCCAGCAATGGTTCTTGTAGTTTATCTACTTTTGTCGGTTCCTCAAGGTCCTGGCGGTCTACATACCAGGAATAAAGTATTAAATAAAATCAGGATTTATGCCCTTTTCCCCTCTTCCTTGTTTCCTTATTCCTACTGAGTTCATTAATTTGGTAATTCAATTACATACACAAATTTGCAGACTTACGCAATTGCTTTAAGCAGTGATATTTGAAAGAAAAAAAAACTGCCCCCCCTTGGTAGTATAAACATTTTGATAGCTGGTTGCTTTTGTCCCAGGGAAAGAATTACGTCCTGTGACCAGAAGGTGTCACTACCGAACTGAATTAAAACCTTGAGCAGGATGGTTATTTTAGCACAAAGTAAATCGGCTCCTTAATTGAAGCCATTACTTTTTAACCACTTACGAGTCAGCCTCCTGTAGGCCAGTAGGGGTCACTACAGAGAAGAAAGCTAAATTTTATCCCAGTCCTCCAAGGGTTGGTGGGAGGGCCCAGCCACATACTTGTATACCTACCCACTAAATAACAAACAGCACATACAAGTCCCTGGTCATCATTCAAATGTCCCCAGGCAATTCATTTTACAATAGTCTGATCCTACATTTAAGAAGAAAAAAAAAAAAAAAAAACCTGTGGCAATTGGAGTAATAGCTTTTTGGGATTTCTTTCTGAGCAGAAGGATCCGAAATACCATTAGTTAATTTGTAACAACATGAAAAAATACAATGAACCCAGGCATGTATGCCTGGCTTTATTCACATCTTTTCCCATGTAAACAACTCCAAAAGGGAAATGAGGAATTTTTCACAAATTGGCAAGTATAAACTGTTCTTCATGGAATTTCATGAGGCTTTTCTACATAGTTGGTACCTCCACAGATTAAGCAGATGGCACTGAGAAGGCCTGTTTCTGTGTCATCCATTTCCAAAGGCAGGAGCTGGTTGGCAAAGGTGAACACAAGGTCAGTCAGAGGACCAAATCCAGCATTGTGCATCTGAGTTCGATTTAGGGTAAGGCCGTCTGAAAAAGTCATGGTGTCTTGTTCTGGGGTATACCTGGTGCAAATTCTAAGAATCTGGAAGGGGAAAAAAAAAAAAAATGATGGATGTTCTAAGCCAGCCTGTCCTGAAATCATCAATCAGATGTAAGCAGGAAATAACATGAAGATTTCCAAGGAGCTCTTACATCACATAGGGCAGTCTGTCCCCCTTTCACATGTTGAATGTCTTCTTTAGCTCTTCCATTAAGAGACTACAGAAGTCAAAACCTAGGGGCTGAAGTTTTTTAGGAAATACTAAACAGGACACAGGAAATTCTGAGAAATATCTTTTTAAAAGTAATTCATTATTTGATTCAAATAAACATTTACTGAGTACCTAAGTATGTCCCAGGCACTGTGCCAGGTGCTGGAGGTTTAAAAAAAAAAAAAGATGAATAAGATTCTATTTTTTAAGAGCTTACGGTATACAATAAATGACAATATCATTTATTAAATGCAGAGTATATATCAAGTTTTGTACACACCCTATATTCAATCTTTCAAACAGCTTGGTAAAATGAATATTATTCTTATTTTACAAATGAAGGACTTACGATGTGCCCAATGTCACATAGTTAACATGTAACTGAATCTGACTCAAACCCAAGTTAGGCTGTCTCTCCCATGATGCCTCTGATCGCATAGTTACACAGACAGCTACAATACAAGGCACGTGAGTGAAACCAGCAAGGTATTAGGATGTTCAGAAGAAGGAAAGCTCAGAAATAGCCAAGAGGAAATCAAGGACAGATCCATAAAGAGGTGGCATTTCAACCAAACCCTAAAGTGTTGGCAGGATTTCTACAGGCAAAAGGCCTGAGTCACTCCGCCAGAGTCTCCCAGTCCCACCCAGTGTATGCTTGACACATAACCCTGTTGGCCCCCTGGGGCGCCAGCTACTAAGGAGACGCCTGCTCACTGACCTGTGCCTCTAAGCCTCACTCAGAGCAAAACAAACTGAAAATGCCTTGCTTCTGTCGATACTCAATCCTGGCTCATGTTTCCACTGCCCTATTAAGCCTAAATGCTGGTAAGGAGCTCTGTGCATTCCAGAGCACTTCCCCACTCAGCACCACATTTCTGCAACAACGGTAAAAGGTCTCTGCTGACCAGGTTGCCATACTTGACTTTTCCCTCTGAAAAAGTTTCAGAGCTGCTTGAAGCACAGAGAGAAGTAAATCAAAAGTGAGTAACTCAGTAGGCTGAAGAAGTTGAGAGTTTTTCCCAGATACTGGCACTTAATTTGACTGGGTATAGCCCTGTGAATGTCCACCTCAGTATCAACCTACAGGAGGACAGATGTGATCGGAAAGGCCTGCATTATTCCTGTTACATGGCCATGTGCAGAGACGAGTGGCCTCTGAGGAAGACACAGGACCCCCTACCTAGGAGGCAACTCCTTGTAGTAAAGCCGTCTGCATCCTGCCCATATTCCCATCAGGTCTCCTAAAAAAAAAAAAACTTCTATCAAATCTCTCATCTTGTCAGGGAAACACTGGGGGTTTGGGACCAGGACACTTCCCATGGGGAAGTCAGTCCTATCTGAGTGGTGGTGGATCCACAAGAGCCTCACACCCACTGGACCACATGAACCACGATGGGACAGTTGCACTGCAATGGTCACATGCTTTGGGTTCTCTAAATCTCCAAGAAGGCAGTGACCTAGAAGCTAGCCTTCTTCCTACACAAAGGACTCCAGCGTGTATATGGAGGAAGGCACCAGGACATCCTATAGAGTGAGGGTGCAGCGCCTCTGTTAGTATATTTTTTTAAAAGTCTGACTTCAGTGTGTTATTGGTTAAAACTCCAAGAGGAAAACTGTGAATGAGTAGCACTCTTCATCCCCGACATACAGTAAGAGCTAATGTTTTACTCATCACCTACCAGGTACCGTAACTAAACACTAGTGTATTATTTCTCCTATCAACCCACGAGTTGTTACTATTAGCTGGGGAAACACATCTGAATAGCTTATGCTAGGTCACATAAGCTAGTAGAATGATTGGATTTAGGCTATCTTTTTCTAGAACCTGTGCTTTTAACCACTGCTCCATAGCTGCCTCATTCTCTCTTCATGCCAATACTCAAACCTAGACACCTCTCTAAGGTTAGATCACCTTTAGCCCAGTATTGACTTCGATATCAGCCTTACTGGGCACTTCTGTGCAGCACATAACTGCTAACTATTCACGGTGGCCTACCTGGTGTAGAGGGGTGTAGAGGGGTGCAGAGCTTGTGGCCTGGAAACGAAACCTCATTTTATATTGGGAGGGGTGGTAGAGATATCTAAATCAGGACATGTCATCAAACTTCTTAATGCTCCTACTATATGATCAAGTGGCAAAGTGAATCAGCAACTGACCATTAATGTGAGTGGTTATCAAAACACTACCATGATCTCTCTTTATTGGATGGGTGGTTACTTTCACCTCCCAGATACTTGCCCAGAGGCCCTTCTGAGCTAGCCCAGCCATTTCCTCTGGGTTCCCAACCGGTTGACCTGTTTCACTTCACCTTGGTAACTGATGGGGTATGAAGCCATTCCCAATGTCAGAGCAGTAAGAAAACTCAGAAGTCATTGGGCATAAAGCCTCACATTTCCCCTGCAAGCCCTGGGAGATAAAGTGTGGTGCCCAACATCACACAAGCAACAGTGCTAGAGCCTAGAATACAGGTCTTCCAATCCCCAGCCTGATGTTCCTTCAACTACCTGGAGAAACATGAGGAAATACTGCCTATGCAGGGAGTTATCAAGCGACAGTCACAGTTAGCATTTTGGGAGGCCAAGGTGGATGGATCATCTGCAGTCAGGAGCTCGAGACCAGCCTGGCCCACATGGTGAAACCTGTCTCTACCAAAAAGCATAAACATTAGCCAGGCCTGGTGAAGCACACCTGTAGTCCCAGCTACTGGGGCGGCTGAGGTTGGAGAATCGCTTGCACTGGGAGGGGGAGGTTGCAGTGAGCTGGGATCGCACCACTGTGCTTCAGCCTTGGCGACAGAGTAGAGACCCTGTCTCAACAACAACAACAACACAGGTAGTATGCTCAATATTTATGGGCCCCAAATCCCCGGATACATTTCTAGTCTGGAATCAGATAGGTACTAAATAAGTCTTTGCAGCTTTAACATGCTGCCAAGAAATGAATGCATGAGATCTGTCCCCTGCAAAAATGAAAGAATCCAGAGATTTGTCGGAAAGGAACCGAAGACCAGGATTTAGGACTTCGCAAATTGCCAATAACTCACTTAGAAATCCACATCCAAACGGCAGCCCTCAAATGTTTCTAACTATTCTATTCGAGAAGGTTTTCCTCCTCAAAAGTTAGAATGTATTTGCATTCTGATGAGGCATTTAAACCATGTTCTGTTGCCTCTCTTCCTGGAAAGTTCAAAGCTGAAACCAAGTACAACCGGTACCTCCAGAGAGGAACGCACGTGGCCTGAGGAGGAAGAATGCGCAATGTCTTCTTTCATCCGAGGAGTCTCCATTCCCTGCCCTGGCCCCAGCCTGAAACAGGACGGCCCCCAAGTGAAACGGGCATCCTCCTCACTGCTTCCGGCTGGTTCTGTCTCTGGAGAGAACCCAAGTCGTTTCATTTTGTCACACTAAAATCAAATGCCAGTGGCAACCACCAAGTACTTCTCCAGGATTAAAACACTCTTTGTTTGAAAGGAAGGCATCTTATCTGGAAAGACGAGCATCCAGGCCCCACGAGATGGGTAAAAATAGCCTGCGCCAGGCTGTCTCACCAAAGCCGGGCCCTGTTGGACAACACAAAGCTCCAGTTGATGGTCAAACTTGATCCTCCTCAGGACAAAAAGAACCTTCTCTTCTTGCCGTCAGCAAAGACGACTGTGCATGTCTCTACTGCTTCTGATGGGAGTGTGAGTTCTGTGTGTGTCTTGGGGGAGGCCTGCTTGATAATGGAACCCTGGAGGAATCTGATGATGTGGGACCCCAGAGGCAGAACCAGGGACTTGTCCACCAAGCTGCCATTACCTCTCTTATGGTGAGGGCCTCTGAAGTGATCCCTGATTTCCATTCCTGCTTGAGTACTACGTGGTCAATCCACGGCAGCCAGAGCATGTTGTCCAAAATGCTCATCAGAGGAGAAAACTCCTCAAATGACTTCTAGTCCCCTTCAGAATAGAATCCAGACTTCTTTCTGGGGCCTCAGTGGCCTCTCCCTACCTTGCCAACTTCAACTACTTCTCCTTTCCTTTGCTCTCGAACTTCCGGCCATCTTGGTCTGCTTTGTGAAGCTTCAATGACCCACTGCTGAGGCCGTGTTTGCACTTGCTTTTCCCTCTAGCTTCAGTGCTTTTCCCTGATCTTCACATGGCTCACTTCTCAGAGTTCAGCTTGAACGTCACCTCCTCTAAAGCCTCAGTGAAAATGCTTTCTCAAACCCATTATTTTCTATCCCGTCATGCTTTTGGTTTTTGGAATAAGAAATAACATTGTTTTAAAATTGAGGTATCACGTGGTGGTTTAAAAATACGTGTGCAAATTCTTTGATCCTACTCCCTTTAAGGGGTGGAGCTTAATTCCCCTCCCCTTGGGTATGGCCTGGACTTAGCGATTTCAGTCTAACAAATAGAATATGGTGAAAGTGATGGTGTGTGACTTCTGAAACTAGGTCACAAAAAGCATTGTCACTTCCTTCTTGCTCGCTCTTTCTTGAATCTGTTGCTCGCTCTTTCTTGAATCTCTTGCTCTGGGGGAAGCTAGCTGACATTTCAAGAGGACAGTTATCCAGCCCCATGGACAGGTCCACGGAGAAAGAAACTGAGTCCTCCCATCAATGACCAGCACTAAATTGCCAGACAAATGTGATGAGTGACTGTGGGAGCAGAGAGCTTCCGGCCTCTGGAATTCTTTAGATGACTGCAGCTCTGACTGGTGTCTTGATTGCTATTTCATGACAGATACTGAGCCAGAACCACTCAATGAAGTCAGTACCAGATTCCTGAACCACTGTGACTATGGGAGATAATAATGCTTATGTTTTAAGCTGCTAAGTTTTGTGGTATTTTGTTACATGCAATAGATGATGAATATAGCATACAAGCCTGGAGCTGTACACAAATCTCAAGAGTACAGCTTAAGGTATTTTCCCTAACCATATACCTGTGCAACTACCACCTAGATCAAGATACGGGTATTTCCAGCACCTACCGGCTCCTTTGACTACTCCTAATCAAACCTCTTCCTCAAAAGTAACCATTATTTTGATCTCTATTCCTACAAGTTAGTTTTGCAAGTTCTTGAACTTCAGATCAACAGAATTATACAGAATCTTCTCTTTTGTGTCTGATTTATTCACTCAATATTATCTCCGTGTGATTCACCCACATGAGTGTACACAGCAATAGTTCATTCTTTTACACTGTTGTGTAGTATTTCACAATGCAAACCACCACCCTGTTTTCTTTTCTTCACAGCAGTTGTCACGATCTGAGTTTCCTGGCCTATCTCCCTTCTAGAACATGAGCTCCAAGAATGAGACTGCTGTTTACACCTGTCTTGCACTCTGCTGTGTCTTTAATGTCTAGAACAGCGTCCTCCACACAGCAGGTGGTTAATGAATATTTCTTGAATGAACAAACTGAATTCCTTCATCAGACTCTCTTCTGTCTTGTAAACCTCAGAGGGAGGCATCAGGGGATTGCCCAGTTTTCAGGCAAAGGAGAAAGCTCAGGTTGTTCACCCATCTTGGTCACTCTACACTGATTGTGTTTGGCAACATGCGGGCAGATCCTGATCTGATTTGACAATCCATCCCCATATGCCTGTGGGAATGTTTAAGTAGTGATACTAGTAACAACGTTTAAGTAGAGATACTAATAACAATGACACATGCAGCACACGTAGTGCCGGTTGTGATGAGTTCATGGGAACAAAACGTTTTCCCCAATGGGACCTGTAGCCAGCCTGCCTTAACTGAGGAGAAAATACAGACGTTAGAAGCAGCAGGAGAGCCTTGTTACTGTCACTGTCTCTGTTTTGTAGACCAGCACTCTAGTAGCCATTGTTTTGCAATGTTAAGAGAAATAGATGGAATTATTTTAATAATCTATTTTAACTTAAGATATCCAAATTATTTTTATTTCAACATGTAATCAATACGAAAAATCATTGAGGAGATATTATACATGTTTAAATACTATGTCGTTAAAAGACAGTGTTTATTTTGCAATACACACTTCACACCAGGCACATTTCCAGGTGCTCATGAGCCACAACTACCTCGCAGCTGCTGAACCTGACGGCACAGCCCCAGGTGCTATTGCCTGGCCGCTCAGACACAACACTTCACAAAGGCAGCCTAGGCTTACTCAAGACTGACCATTACGCCTTATTTAGAGGAACACTCACTAGGCGCCAGGAACTAATTAACTCAATTCTTTATTCCAGCAACCTAAATGCAGAGGAGCTACTATTCTACTTATTCAATTGGTGAGGAAACTGAGGCTCAGAGAGGTAAGTTAGCTTCCCTAAGTTCACTCAGCTCCTACATGGCAGAGCTGGGATTTGAACCCAGGGAGTTGGACTGCAAAGCCCACCCTCTTAACCACTACACTGGCTACCCCATAGCAATTCCTGGTGTCTCATGCGGTAATCGCGCCACATCTACGGGTGGGTAAGCTGAGGCCAGGAGAGACCCAGGGCCTCCTCATATGGCACAGATGCCCAGGTGCAATGGTGAAGCCTGAGCTCAGGCTGTGGGACTCCAAGGCCAGAGCTCGCTCCCCACCAGCCTGGGCTCTCGTCTCTACTGAGTCCCCAGGAAGGGGAGAGGGAGGGACAGGTTCACATGGGAATGGGCCTCCATGGTTATCCAGCTGCATGGCTGCATGGTGTCCAGGGCCTCAAGGAACCACAAATCACATTTTGAAGTCACACAGGCCATCACTTTTGCGTCACCAGAAGCAAGGTGCTGCTGTGACTGGCATGGGAATATTTTCTTTGGGGGCAGTAAGGGCAGTGGGTGGGTGGCAGGACTCAGGAAGTCGTGTGTCTTGTAGGGAAAGACTTTAAATCTTGAAGCCTTAACAGGCGTGACATTCCAAAAGCAGCATATATGCTGGAATTTGAATTTTGACTTTTAATTCATTTGCTCATTCATTCATTCACAACTATTCACTAAATCCCCCTTTCGAGCCTGGAACTCTGCCACAGCGAGCAACCCTAAGATGGTTCCTGCTCTCACTGAGACAAGAGACCGGGGGAGAAGCTGCTGGGGAATGCACCTGTAATTACGCTACACCTTAAGAGCTTGGGACAGACCCGCGGTGTGAGGAAGGAATCGGGTGGCTGGTCGGGGAAGGCTTTTCTGAAGACATGGCATTTCGGCTGAGATGAGGAATAGGCCAGGAAGGATGTGAGGAGAAGAGGGTGGGTAATCGAGACAGAGGGAATGGATGTAAAAAGGCTCTGGGTCAGGAAAGAGCTTGACTGAGGCTTGAGGCAGCACCAGGAGGTGATAGAGCCAAGAGAGGCGCCCTTGTGAGTTAGGCCAGATGGCAGCTAGAATTTCCAGTCAAGCTCTTCAAGCCCGCCTGCCCTGCCCCCAGTTTTACAACAGTGTTTACCTCCTTCACCCACCCCGCCCACCTCGTCCTGGCTCCACACTGACCCTGCTCCCCTTCAGCCTGCCCACGCTGTTGAATGTGGGCTCTGAGGGCAGCTCGCCTGTGTTCAACATCTGGCTCCACTGTTTACCAGCTGTGCGACCTGGGGCAAGTCGCTTCGCCTCTCTGAGCTTTCTCCCATGTTGACAAATACAATCAGTTGCGTTTCTGAAGTTCCAGCTTTGAGAAACACAAGCAATGGCTCTTCTACGACAACAACCCCAGCAGAGGCAAGATGGCCTGAGCCCCGGTCCAGGAAGGAAGGCCCCTCTGGCTTCTGCGGAGTGGCCTGGCTGCACCACCCACGCGTGACTGTGGCATACCAGCTTGCCCCATCATTTGCCCACGCGGGCGGCTATGAAAACCCCGTCTTCAGAATCACAAGTGGATCATGATCCCTCACTGTGTTCCCACAGGGTTTAATTTCATTGTAAAAAATAGAGCTACTTAATGAATTCTCCACCACAGTCTTTAAACAAACCCTGGCAAAGCAAGTCATTTTCTCATCCGAAAATTGCTCAAGGTTTTCTACTTTGCAAAAGCGATTTTGCCCTCCTTTATCCAGAGGCTGGAAACTCTCTCGGGGGAGCTCTATGGGTTTTTGGCTTCCCCTTGGGCCTCAGCTGCCTCGCCTGCAAAATGTGGACAGTAACAGGAGCCCTGAGGGCGTAGTGCAACCTAAGACTAACACTCGCGTAACTGAGGCCTGTGGGGTGCCACACACCGTTCCAAGCTCTACGTGCCACCTCATTTCATGCTTTCTAGAGCCTGAAACGAAGCTGCTATTGCCATCTTCATCATAAATACGAGGAAACTGAGGCTCAGAGAGGGAAGTAACTTTCCCAAGGTCACACAGCTAGTAAGCAGCAGAGCCGGATTTTGAACCCAGGCAAGCTAGTTTCAGAGCCCACATTCAACAGCTGGGCAAGCTGAAGGGGAGCAGGATCCGTGTGGAGCCAGGCTGGGGTGCAGCGGGGTGGGGTGGGGGTGAGTGGAGGAGATAAATACTGTGGCAAAAGTAGGGGCAGGCCAGGCGGGGCTGGAGAGCTTGACTGTAGTGCAACAGGACAGGGACTCTCCACTCTGCCATCACACATAATTTCAAGCAATATTGACGCAGTGCTGCATGACAAGACAGAGCGAACGTTTAAACCAAAAGTCAGACCGCGGTACACCTCTGCTCAAAACCCAGTGACTCTTTAGGAGACCAAGAAGGAGAATCTGTGCGCGATCACAGGCCCCACTCTGGGATCGAAGGTCTCGTCCCCTCTGGCTCACTCCCTTCCAGGCACACTCACTTCCTCCAACCTGCCGGGGCTTCCCCTGCCCCAGGGCCTTTGAACTCCACTCTCTCTAGGCTCCTCAGGACCCGCACACCCCTCCCATCAGGGTCTTCTCCTGGGCCTGGCTCTTTCTGGGACACACTGGGAAATTCTGTTTCTTCATTCAGGTTTCTTCAAACGCCATCTGTGTCTGAGCTACGTAAACAAGCCCCAGCCCTCCTTCGTTGTGCTCCATCCCAGATTCTGCTTCTGTTCTCCTTTGTTGCACATAAGACGCTGTCTAATCCATGTATCTGCTTCCTTACTGTCTGTGTCCCCCCAGGAGAAGGTCGGCTCCATGAGGGCTGGGGTTTTAGCTTGGTTCCCTCTGCTGCCTCCTCAGGGCCTAGAATAGTGTCCGGCACACAGTAGGTCATCAACAAATATTTGTGGAAGGAGCAAGAGAAGGAAGGGAGGGAGGGAAGAGGGGTGGACGGAGAGAAGAGGTAGAGAAACCAAAGTCTGACCACCTCAAGGTTTATTTTTATGATTTTTATTTTAAGTTGAGAGAGACGTGATCCTAATCATTGCAGAGGAGAAGAGGCAGGTGAGAGGGGGTGGAAGAAAAGGCATAAAGGAGACAAAGGAGATTGAACAAGAAGGAAACATGAGGGCAGAGCCAGGTGAAGGGACCACTCCTGCCGCAGGGCTCCCTCACTTGCCTGAACACAGCCCTAGGATGCTACCAACTCTTGAGTGAAGAAAGAAACATTAAAAAAACCCATCTGCAGTGGTTATGAAGAGTCTGCCTATCTTAATAGAGACATTTTTGGCTACTTGGCTCCTGTGGGAAAACATAAAACTCAAAGTGTGGCCTCAGAATCTTCTGGCTCCAACCTCGTGCAGGAAGCCCGGCTATGGGCTGCCCACCAAAGGGTCCCCACCGAGCAGAGGCTAGGATGGGAAATTGCCCTGCAAGGTGAGCAAGGGCAGGACAGGTGAGGCCTTCCATCCTCTGCCTGTAACATGAGGGCTCTCACCTCATGATTCCGAATCAACCCTTCCCGGAGAGCCTCAGCTGCGTGTCCCACAGCTGACCGCATCTTCCTGTGAAAGTGCCGGCCCCGGCAGGCGTACAGTCAGAAATATTACCTTGTCTTGTGGAGAGACCACACACAACACAACGAGACATGTGGCTCTGAACAGGCCGTACTCAATCAGGGCTGGTGACCCTTGAGAGAGCCTGGGTTTTCCTTTCTAGGGTCTGAGAATAACCTCAACCTGGGTCTGTCTGTCCATCCGCCCGGTTTCTCTGTCCCACTCTAACCACATATCAATGACTTAGATAAGAAGATTCTTCTAAACAGCTCTGCCAGTTAACATCCTCATTCAAAATATGCTCTTTGAACTTGTGTACTTGCAGGATCTTGTGATTAACTGCCTTTGCTACAAATTCTTGGAAACAAGCTCTTGCCTAGGGCCAAATGGGTATTCCTTCGAGCTTTGTCTTGTGTGACTGGAGGTCTTTGCCCTTTAACTATCAGGACATTTTTCTCCCTGGCCTATTGCACCCCAACCCAGACTCCTCACCCCCATGGCCCAGGAAGGAGTGGCTGAAAGTTTCCTGATTCCCACCACAGGGCTGAAATTGCCCACATTAACCCAGCTTTGGCCTTGTCAACGTCATTGGTTAAGTACCTGCTGCATGCTAGGTATTACAGCTGTTAATATAGTTAATCCCATTTAAGTAATTACCTTACTTAATGCCTTAATGATTTGCATTTCTATTTTATACATAGGTAAACAGAGGCTTAGAGAAGTTAAATAACTTGGCCAAGGTCACAAAAATTGGTTTCTGTTCTACCTGACTACTGAGGGGCTAATGGCTAATTCTTGGATCCACGGGACTGGAAGACTGCTGCAGGATTCAGTATAAGCTGAGATGTGGAAAGAGAGCTGCTAGAGGCAGGAAGGGGATTTCTAAATTGAGGAAGGGGATTTAAATCTTGTGGAGATTGCACCCTGATCACTAAGTGTGTGGCTGTGCAGAAATAAGCCACTGCCCTGGAGGATCTCAAAGTATACCTCTCACTCCGTATGTTGGGGCTGAGAATCACAAACTGTCATCATCTGGCAACTAGACAAAAGAATTAAGAAACAAGGAGAAGATCAAGGTCAGAACCTGAGGACTGGGAAGGCTCCAGGCCCTGCTGGGTGGCTGCGTGATACAGGCTGTCAGAATGACACAGCATTGCTTGCTGTGGACTTGATTTGCTGTGTGTCACCTCACAGATCACTCAGACACTGTGGTGGTAACTCCAGTCTCTGCTAATATCTTGGAAGTGTTCTGAGGTTTAGGGGAAATTCTACTGAGTGTTACATTTTAAGTTTTTGTCAGGAAAGCATTAAAAGACCCAGTAATTTTCGTACATTGTTCTAATAGCTCATTGTTAATATCATTATTGATTTGTCAAATTGTCTCTGTTACTCTCTGGTGGTCTAGCTGGTTCTCTCACTGTGGCCCACAACTCTCTCATCTCTGCTATCCCTAAGGGCTCCTGTTTATGCTTCATTATCCTCTTTTTTTTTTTTTTTTTTTTTTTTGAGGCGGAGTCTCACTCTGTCGCCCGGGCTGGAGTGCAGTGGCCGGATCTCAGCTCACTGCAAGCTCCGCCTTCCGGATTTACGCCATTCTCCTGCCTCAGCCTCCCGAGTAGCTGGGACTACAGGTGCCCGCCACCTCGCCCGGCTAGTTTTTGTATTTTTAGTAGAGACAAGGTTTCACCGTGTTAGCCAGGATGGTCTCGATCTCCTGACCTCGTGATCTGCCCATCTCGGCCTCATTATCCTCTTTTACATCCTCTTAGGCCTGGAGGTAGCCCAGTACCACCCTGGCTCTATACCCCACTCCACCCCTGATCTTGCACCACCCCCATCTGTGACCTTGGGAAGACCCCTGCCCTCCTGTTCTTAGTCAGTTCAGGCTGCTATAACAGAGACCTGGCCCGTTAAACAACAACATTTGATTCTCCTAGGTCTAGAGGCTGAAAGTCTGAGGTCAGGGAGCCAGCATGGCTGGGTTCTTGGTGAGGGCTCTCCTCTTAGGGCACAGCTGCCTTCCTGCTATATCCTCACAAGGCAGAGAAAGGGAGCTCTGGTGGCTTCATCTCCTTATAAGGGCACTAATTCCATCTTGGGGCTACACCCTTGTGACCTCACCTAAACTTAATCACCCCCCAAAGGCCCCACCTCCTAATAGCACCACATTGGGAATTAAGGCTTCAACATACACATTTTTAGAGGATGCAAATATTCAGTCATAGCATGTCTGTGGGCCTCAGTTTCCTCACCTGTACAAAGGGGATATCTGATGCCCCTTGGCTCCCTGCCCTGCTCGTGCTATGCTTCTAGAGCCTTAAAGAGGGTAAGGGGGCCAGCACACTTTGTCTTCCATAGGCTGGATGTCCACCCTGTCTTTCCCTGGTGGGGACTTCAGGCTGGGACTGTTTCCTTGGGTGGGAGCAGCTCCCATTAGACATATGTATGCAGAGAGGCCCGTGGACCCTCTCCCAGGGATGCATCAGAACATAGGGAAAGTAAAACCAGCTTTTGAAGTGCTGTAAAAGCATTGCCTTTTTATTAGGTTTTTCACAGCTTTGGGTATAAACCATTCTGCAAAGCAAATACAGTTACTATAATTAAGCACACAAACACACTCCCACTTAAGAGGAGAGAGGTCCCTGCGTGCGGTGGTCGTACAGGAAGCTTGAATGTTTATGTGTCCTGTTTGCTAAACAGACTTGAGGAAGAGTGGCAATGGTTACTCAGTAACTTACAGATGCCAGGCGTCCTGAGAGCATATGTGATTATTTTATTTCTTGTAAAATGAGGGTATCCGGGGTGAACTTAGAAACATTCAGGAAGACTGAAACAGACCAGCATTCACCTGTAGAGTTTGCCAACCTCAGCTCATTTGAGCTTCACAGACCTCAGTGAGCCTGAGGGATGGGAATTCAGCCCATTTCACAGATAAGGAGCCAGGGGCTAGGTGAGTCCACCTACTAAGTCAGGTGAGTGCTAGAGTCGAAACTCAAAATCTCCTCTGGAGATCTTCAATGCCTCTTGGTCCCCTCCCCTCCTCTCCACAGTGTCCTCTCTCCCTCCCCAGCCCCATCATTGAGAGCTCAAAAAAGCACATACCAGGATGTCCAGGCAGGCGGCCTTCAGCAGGGTGATTTGGTCTGCGATGGTCAAGCCAGTGAAACCAGGCAGACGTTTAGCAAACTCCACGATCTTAATAATGCACTTGGTGGCCAGTTCACTGAATTTGTCCCAGAGGCCCAGGTCCAGTCGGACTCGATGGTCAGCACTGGAATTCTAGGAGAGAGAGAAAATGTCATCAGATACAGTTTCCGGGAAGCACTATAGGAGGGGAGAAACTCAGTGTTTCCTATTAAAGGGGGTGACATATCAGCCTTGAGCAGGCAGCTTGTTGGTGGAGCAGCTGTATATGTTTTCAGCCTGGATTCATCTTTTTTTTTTTTTTTTTTTTTTTTTGTGAGACGGAGTCTCACTCTGTCATCCAGGCAGGAGAGCAGTAGCACAATCTCAGCTCACTGTAACCTCTACCTCCCCGGTTCAAAGAATTCTCCTGCCTCTGCCTCCCAAGTAGCTGGGATTACAGGCGTGTGCCACCATGCCCAGCTAACTTTTTGTATTTTTAGTAGAGACAGAGTTTCACCATGTTAGCCAGGATGGTCTCAATCTCCTGACCTCATGATTCACCTGCCTTGGCCTCCCAAAGTGCTGGGACTACAGGCGTGAGCCACTGCATCCAGCTGGGTTCATCCTTTTAAAATGCTTAAAATCTTATTCCTGTACCATTGGATAATCAAGTAACAGATGAGAGGGAGTTTCTCTGTATGCAGTTATCCAGCTAACAAACAAGGAAGGAATGAGGATTCACCATTTTCTAACTGATGAATGAATGGCTCTAAGCATCGACCATCAGTATTTGTTAATCTCTTAAAAACAGGCAACCTGTCGTGCTGATGCCCTGATGGGAAAACACACCACCACCTATGAAACATTCTGGCTAAAAATCAAACTTGAATCAAACGGAGGCTCTAGATATAACCTCAGGAAATCCAGGGATATGGTAAACGACACAAAAGGGGTACAGCTGTCAATATCCAGAATGCCAGAAAATCCACAAAACCAATGAACCGGTTTTTCCAATAAGTACATTGCAAGAGAGAAAAACAAGTGGAGAGAGAAATCTATAGATTGAAAGCAACTCAACCCAAATGCTCATTAACTGATGGGTGGATCAATAAATTGTGATTACAACTTTGCATTGAAAATGCTAGGTAGTGTCAATAAGGAAGGAAACTGTAATACATGTTACAACATGGATAAACCTTGGAAGCATGCTTAACCAAAGAAGGCACACATAAATGCCCACATACAAAATGATTCCATTTATATGACATTCTGGAAAAGGCAAAACTATAGTGATTGAGAACAGCTCAGTGGTTTTCCAGGAGCGGGAATGCAGGTGGGGACTGACCACAGGCGTACAAGGAAACTCTTTGGAGCAATGGAAATGTTCTACATCTTGACTGGGGTCAGGTTATGTGACTGTATACTTTTGTCACACTCATCAAATTATACCTCTAAAAAAGATAAAAATTACATTATGTAAATTATACTGCAATAAACCTGACCTAAGATACTGAGAAGACTGACAACCAATTGCATGATGTAAACCTTATCCAAATTTTAATTCAAAAAATAAACTGTAAAGAGATGGTGATATATATGAGAAAACTAGAAATATGAGCTATTAGGTGTTGGAGATAATTTTATTTTAGGATGGTAATAATGGCACTGATGCTCTACTTTCGTTTGCAGAAGCTTCTTTCATTTAGAATGCATATTAAGATATTTACAGATAAAATGAGATATTTGTAATTTACCATCCAACAAAAGGCTGATGTTTGGTCCTCTGACAAATGTAAACAGCTCAGGAGAGGTACTCTGTTTCTCAAACTGATATCTTTAGTTCCCCACCTCAGTTAAAATCAGTCTACAGGAAGTCAATAAAACTAGCTCTTGCTTTGAATGTCTGCATGGAAAGCCAGGAAGGAGAGTTTGCACGAGGTGCCATAGACACAGCAAAAATGATGGTGGCCAACTGTGCCTTCCATGACATTCCTTGTGGAGAGTAGACATGCATCCTCCAGATTTATTTTATTCCTTCCTCAAGGACGTTGGTGGAATACAGTACACTTGGGGGAACATGAGATCAAGATGTGTGGCCATTCGGACCATAATTAAATTTAATAGGCAGTTTATCCGGTTCATAGGAAGATGACACGGAAGAGAGGGACGGAGAGTCAAGCTTATGGAGGGAAATCATTTTACAATAGAGTATCCATCTGGAAAAAAAGACATTGCCCAGACCCAGCAAGTGTGAACGAAATCTTCATCAACATTGGATGAGGTTACTTTATCACGCGGCAGGGCTGAGAGAGAGGAGCCTGTCGCACCTTCTATTAAAAATAATGCACAGCCGTCTTAACGGCATGTAAATCTAACTCACTATTATGCAAACTGAAGGGAAGAGGCAGTTAATAAAACACAAAATAACCTGGTGTTTTATTATACTGGCTGCTGGATTCATAGGCACGAGGCTTCAAATGGCTTATATATTATCTTCCAGCTGCGGCAAATGGAGAGCCCTGGCCTGCTTGGGTTGGTAATGAAGGCGGCTGTGGGGAGCACCAGGGAAGCGTGCATGTTCAGCAGCATTTCTGAGTGTGCAGGAAGGAAAACCAGCAGAGGAGAGGCAGAAAATTGGGTGGTGAGGAGGGGCCCTTGCTGTGAGTATGAGGCAGGCTGATGAGGAAAACAGCCAAGGCAGAAGGGCAAGGGGCTCTCCTCCACACGCTGCCAGCTGTGATTCCGGTCTGGGCTTCCAGGGAGGCCCCTCTTCGGCAGGAGATACAGGAGCTGCAGCGCCTCCCCGGGATGCTGCGTGGTGGCCCACATGGAGGATCGCACCCATGGCCTCCCAGGGCCATCTTAAGCAGCAGAAAAGCCCAATCCTACTATGAAATCCAATCAAATGGCAAGTTTTGCCACGCAGATGGATCCCTTTCTTCTGCTGGTTTGGTTTTCTGCTGCAACAGGCTGCCTTCCTGGACTGGCAGGACTTTCAGAACAAGACCCACAAAGGAAAGTGGAATCACCAGCATCTTTGAATCCCGCTGGAGGCAGCGCCTGGGTATTAGAGTGGTTTGTTCAAGGGTTCTGGCTTTTTTTTTTTTTCCAAAGCTAAGCAGGAAATGTAAATTTTCATTAAAGGAATAAAGAATTAAAGATCTGTGGCAATGTTGGGTATACCCATGGAGGTGCCTCCTTCCACCATCCTGCAGACTGATGTCCTTTCAAGTTCAATTTGCAGACTGTCCCTGTCACTCACATTCCATTCCTGCATTTTGTATGTTTTTGTAGGTAACCAACCCTTTTCTAGGGCTTGCTTCGTGCCGGGCACTGTTCTATGTGCTTAACAATCATTGACTCGCTTTACTTTTCACAGCGCCCCCATGCGGTAGGCACTATTATGGCCCCCATTTCGCTGATAAGGAAGCGAAGGCCCAGGAAGCGCAGTCATTTGTGCAAGATACCGCAGGCGACCTGGAGGGTATGGGATTCACCTACACAGTTGGGTTGGGGTGTTTAGGCTGCACCTTGTCACCCCGCTCCCTACTGATTCCTCGCATATTTCTACTTTCTGGTTAGAACTTCCTGATTCCTAAAGCCTGTGGTTGCATCTGTGATCTCCCTCCTTGTTGGAATCTCTGGATGCTTCCATCAGGTAGCTACAAGAGCTCCAGCACGGCTATAAAGAGAATGTTATGTGCCAGCCAACATCTCTTTGTTGTCAACACACACATTATCTAGGCACTATGACAAGATGGCTTCGGAAACGTCTGCCCCCAACAGAGGAGAAGAGAAGAGAACGCCCCCAACATGCCTGCAGCATTTTCCTTAGGACCACATGCCTCCAACAGGTGGGGAGAAGGCAGCTTGGCAGCTACCCTTAGCTCTGGGTTGACAGGAGGGCGTCATCTTAACGGCATGGTGCGGTGTGTGGGTAGAGAGGGCTTCGAGCAAAGGGCAATGGGGAGAGGGCAAGTAGGGAGGGTCTCTAGAATCTTTCGAGTATTTCCTAGCAACCTGGTTAACAGCAAGAGTGATGCTGCGGGATTCCCCTGGAGGTCATGCTTCAGGTGTACTCCTGGACCACCATCGTCTAAGATTCCTGAGCTGGGACATAACCCTGGAGGGGACCATCTGTCCATCTGCAGCCCCTTCACTCCTGGGGTTCAGAGATCCGGGACCTTGGGTAGAGTGCAGAGGTGATGTGGTGGGTGCAGTCCAAGGCCCTAGAGGATGTCCAGGAAATGCTAGAATTCTGGAGTGGTCCCAGCTGCTGAAAGGGGCCATGAATGCCTTCTGGAGCTGCAGGATACATCTGAGAAAGATCAAAAGCCTTGCCCTGTTTCCCTGCCGAAGCCTTCCAGTCAGACACAGCAGCTAGGGGCCACCTTCTTGGAACTGCTTTTTCTCATGACTAGAAACTTCCCTTGGCTCCCTAGGGCTAATATTCACACACTTTATCCCAGCACCCAAAGCCCCTAGGAAGCTAGCCCTGACCTCCCTCCTCAAACTTAGCTCTGCCTCCCTCGCACCCAGCTCCATCCCTGTGAAACCCTGTGCCGGGTTCATGCTATTGCTTTTGCTGAGAACGTCTTTCCCTTATTCCACTACTCACGAAGAATGTGGGTACTTAGTGCAGTGCCTACAGAACACTTTTCTTCAAAAGATCAGGACTTACGTGTGCTGCCAGAGGTTTCTAAATACTCACAACACTGTGACAAAATTTGATTTCCAGCTAGGCTTTGCAGAGAGCGGCCAGCATGGAAAGGTAATGTCCGTGCACTCCAATTCTGCACTCACTAGGTGTCATTGTTTACTACGGGTTAAATTGTGTCCCGCAAAAAGATGTGTTGAAATCCTAGCCCGAGTATGTCATAATGTGATGCTACTTGGAAATAGGGTCTTTATAGGGGTAATCAAGTTAAAATGAGGTTATTAAGGTAGGCCCTAATCCAGTATGACTGGTGCCCTTATAAAAAAAAAAAAAAGTGGAAATCTGGACAGAGGTTGACATGCATAGAGAGAAGACATGGTGAAGACACACAGGGAGAAGATGGCCATAAGAAGATGAAGGATTGGTGTCATGCAACTACAAGCACTGCCTTCCATGCTGGAAGCTACAAGAGGCAACAAAGGGCTCTCTCCCAGAGCTGTCAGAGACAGCATGGCCATGCACACGTCTTGATTTTGGACTTCTAGCCTCCAGAAACACAATCAAATAACGTTGTCTCAAGCCACCCAGTTTGTATTATTTTGTTCCAGCAGCCCTAGGAAACTAACACAGTAGGTATGCAGTCATTGTTTGTTGCAACATGAAAGAATGTTCTAGGTCAGGGGTCCCCAAGCCCTGGGTCGTGGATGGGTACTGGTCGATGTCCTGCTAGGAACTGGGCCACGCAGCAGGAGGTGAGCGGCCAGGAGCGAGCATTATAGCCTGAGCTCCACCTCCTTCAGATCAGCGGCAGCATTACATTCCCATAGGAGCATGAACCCTGTTGCAAAGTGCACATGTGAGGGACCTCAGTTGCCCGCTCCTTATGAGAACTGAACTAATGCCTGATGATCTGAGGTGGGGTAGTTCCATCCTGAAACCATACCCAAGCCCCACATCCATGGAAAAATTGTCTTCCACGAAACTGGTCCCTGGTGCCAAAAAGGTTGGGGACCACTGGCTAGGTGAAACCGGCAGCACACGTGTGTTTGCTAGCAAGAAACTGAGGCTCACTACCAGCTGGCTCAAAGTCAGACAGCTGTGAGGTGACAGCGGGGACTGGAACTCGGGTTTTGTGGCCCCCACTGACCGTCCATCCCTGCTGCTGCATCTCTCCTGGCAGGCCGAGCTTCCTGAGTTCCAGGTTCTGCTCCTCTGGCTGATCACAAACGTTAATTTCCAAAAAGCGCACCGAGTCCACCCATGACTACAAGGGTTCAAAACAGCCTTCCTTTTCTATGGTGTGTCTCCTGGAAAGTCTTTTCACGGTTTCACAATTCTGTTTGTGGTCATTTTTCTGAGCGGGTTAAGGGCTTCTTAAATCTTCATAGTTCACATTCACGAGCCCCTGGGAGGACAGCTTACCTCCCGCCAGGCCCCACGTGGTGATGAGCAGCGTGCACACGGCAGAGCTGCGGGAGGCTGGGAGCAGAGGCGGCCCTGAGCAGACGGCACGAGCTGGAGGTGGGGGCTACACCACTTGGAAATCTGTCCCACTGTCACACCCACGCTACTTTACAGAACCTGGGCATGTGGCTTGAAAAAATGACAAGACACTTATGATGGGTCGGAGAGGAGGAGAGCTGCACACTCAGCACGCCTCCTCTGTGCCGGAAACCGTGCAAGGCGCTCCATATAGTTTTCTCATGGAACCTCCTCTGCGCTGGAAACTGTGCAAGGCGCTCCATATAGTTTTCTCATGGAACCCTCCAGGCAGGAGGTGGATGTGTTTAAAACTCCCGTTCTACAGATGAAGGAGCTGAGGCACACATGATGATGTCACTCTCCAAAGTCACATAACTCCTAAGTAGCAGGGGTTAGAGTTGAACTTGAATTTAGGAGGCCCTAAAGCCCAGATGACAGTCACTAGGGTTCACCCTAAGGAAATGGAGAACACGTCCTCAGAGCTAGGATAGTGCCTCTGGTTCAGTCCTGATTCTATTTTGGAAAGCTCGTCTATAAATAGCTTCTCTCCTGCTTTCTACCTTTCCACAGGGAATCCACCCTCTCTCCTTTTATGGCAGCGGAGGGTCATTGGGTAGAAACCTTCCCAGGGATAACAGCTCTGAAGACTGTGGGTGAGTGCCCTGCCCTGGCCTGAGGTGGGGGTGGTGGGAATATGTTTCTGCCTCTTCCATCCATTCCTGCGGCCTCCTGGGACCCAACCATTTGTCCCCAATCTACCCTAATTAGGGAAGAAAAAGGAACTACTCTTTCAAAGATCTGTAGATGCGCAGCTGGCTGCCTTTTTTATTCCTCTCTGCCCACTAATTCCAAAGGCATCTGACAGGGATGCCACTCTGGTGAAGATGACAGGAAGTTTCTTGCCGTGGAAGCAACTGCCGGTCTAAAAAAAGCTCTTTTTAAAAATGCTCAACTCGGAACTAAGAGCTTGCAGAGAATGTGTTATGGCTGCTGTTATTTATTTATACCACCGACTTCCAGAAAGGATTTTAAGTGGCTCACAATAAAAACACAGCTAGATTTGGGGAGAGATAGTAGAAATGAAGAGCACAGTGAGCTGCGAGACTGGCTCAGAGCGCCCTCCACCCCGCGGTGGGCAGCAGGCCTCTGGAAGGATGCCCAGTAGCGAAGGGCCACGCTCTAGAGATAAAATTGTGCTTTTGTTTTTCCTGCCTGATTGAAAGAAGTACAAAAAGTCTCCACAAAGTGTTTAGGAGGGTGGGCCCCAGTTGAGGACTGGGGGTGACTCACCCCCATCTTGGGGTGGATAGGAAAGGGCTCTGGAGGCCCACAGGGAAGCCTCTCTCTCTCAGGCCAGAAGCCGAGGCTGAGACTAGAATTGGAATGCACGGTGGTTTACGTGGGAGGAGATCCCAGGAAGCACTGGAAGAGCAGAGTGGGCAGGGAAGGAAGGCAGCCAGTGGAGTTCATCACTGTGGGCAGTCAGGGCTCGATCTAGCTGGGAAACTCTGGGAGATGGTTTAGAGGATACCTAAGAGTTATCCTGCCCAAGGAATCAGGAAGCCGAGGGATTTACCTCTCCAGCTTCTACTCATCCATGGTGAGGGACCGTTCACAGGAGTGCCAGTGCCTCACATGTGAGCCACCCTGTAGGAACCCCCAGTCACACCAGGCGCGCGTTCCAGGAGGGGCAAACGCTGTACATTGTGTTTGTCCTGCCCTCCTCCAGGCTAGAGTGGGAGCCATTTCACCTGGTTACTAGGTGAGTCAGAGTCTGGGGACTGACTTGGCTGTGCTAAGATACCACCTGGAGGAGACGGAGGGGGGCCCCTGATGTAGCGGTTAGTGGCCCTAGGTACTGCCATATAAAGTCTCTCACCTCATGACCTGGATCAAAAGTCTCCTCTTTCAGGAAGACCTCCCTACTCTGATCTCTTTTCCTCTGACTTTCTTGGAGCTACAAGATTGATTTATTCCTGGGTCACAGCTCTCTCCTCCTAGCCAGATGCCTCCAATGGCCCCAGCTTCCATTCTCCCGTTCTGGCAACCATCTCAAGGGATTCCGTGTATAGTGTAGTGGTTAAAAGAGTTGCCCTGGAGTCAGGCTGTTCAAGTTCAAGTCTCACCTCTGACCACTTGTTGACTGAGAGAAAGGGGAAAGTAATCTAGGCTTTCTGTACCTGGCTTTCGCATCTGTAATATGAGGGCAATGAAACCCAATTCATAGAGTCCTCACAAGGAGTAAAAGAATTAGTATGCTTACAGTACTTAGCATGGTCCCTAGTACCTAGCAAATGCTCAATAAATATTAGATGTAATAATGATAATAAAGATTTTTGACCACAACCCATCAATTACTGTTCATTATCTACGAACTAAAATACAGACTCCTTAAGTGGCACTCAGGACTCTGCCAGGCTTTTCCCATGCTCACTTCCCACTCGTTGTCAACTCAACACAGTCCACCATTGCACAATGCCCGTTTTCTCTCATCTTCTCTTTTCGTCCCTTCCCACTGTGCCAGCCTGAGTTCCCTCATTTCTTAGGTCAAGACACCCCCACCTTGATATACAGCCCAATACAGGGCCTGAAATGCCACTGAATGGCTGGCAATTAGTAAGTATTTCTGAAAGAAATAAATGGCATACTTTCTGGTATTGGTTACTCATCATATTACTTTTCTGTATTGTCAGATGCACCCAGCATAGGGGCCAGGTCCCAGTTCATAGCCAGTAGAAGACGCACGGCTGGATGATGCTTCTGCCACTCCACTGCTAGGTAGATATATTTGGGTCCCATCACAGCAGCTTTTCACAAATTGTCTCATTTCATCCTCCCAACTAGTTCACATTATTCCCATTTAGAGATGGGAAACCTGAGGCTGAGAGACGTTAGGTAATTTGTTCACTGTCACGGGGCTGATGGTGGCTGAGCAGGACTTGAAGTACATTCGTGTGGTTCCAGGCCTCTGTTCTGGATACATGGGGTCACATTCCACTTTCTCTCCCAGGTGAAAATGAAAGCTCCCTTACAGTGTCCAGTCTTGTCCTGGCCTGTGTCCCTGCTCTGGGATGGGACAGTGCTCCCCAAGCTCAGTGAAGACTGGTTGAGGTTAAGCCGAGCCTCTCCCTCGGCCTGGCAGACATGCCAGTGTCCCTCCTGGCTGACACCCATGGGCGAGCTGGGCCCCAGGGTGCCACCCTGGGTCTTGCTTCTCAAAGCCCAGCTTATTTGCTCTTCAGAGTCTGGTCTGCAGACCAGCAGCATCAGTAGCCGGGCAGCTTGTTAGAAATGCCCCTAGGCCATGCCTGCTGCACCAGAACCTGCATTGTAAAAAGATCACCAGACGCGTCAGATGCACACTGAGTTTTAAGAAGTAGTGCTCAAGGTTCTACCTCTGCGTCCAGTGAGCCAAAGCCTCTGGGCTTAGCCAGGGGACTTATCTGTTTAAGGTGGGTACCAGCCCTTCAGAAGCTGGTGCCACCCAACTGTGTAGCCTCATCCTCATCTGAGAAGCCACCTAGGCGTGTGCTGGCATCAGTTGCCATAGGCGCCCCTCTGGGCCTGCTTCTGGTCACCATTCTCGTGTTACAGATACCATGGTGGCACCCACATCCCAGCGCACCACACCGCATGCTCACCAAGAACTGCTGCAAAGCCCCTCCACTCACTGTGGTTTTTTCTTCCTGGTATCACTATTTTGTCTTTTTATCTTCAGGACCTCCCATGCTATCCTTTTTCCAGCATACCAGTCACCAAACCACCAAGTGCTACAATATTTGGATTTTTTTTTTAAAAGTATGTTTACTACAGCATTGTAGGTGAGCAACCTAAGGTTTTTAAAGAGGCCAGAACAACATTCTAGTTATATTAATTCATCAAATATCTATTGAGTGTCTATTACATGCCACAAGTTAGAAATATACATCAGTGAACATAATATATGCAAAAACCACTTGGAAAAATTAAAGCACCTCATGACCTCTCCACTGGCACAACCTAGACCAGCCAACACACACCTCCTACCTTATTCACTCACTTCTCTTTTTCCTCCTTCTCTTTATTTCTAATCTCAGTGAAAGGTCATTCCTAGCAGAAGCCTGGGAAGCAGAGGGAGAACATTCACTCAACAGGGCATGGGGCATGCCTACCCCAAACTTTTCTAGGCCCTGGCTTAGGGGTTTCGTACATGTCCTCTCACAGAAGGCAGACCTTGGCCCAGGAGAGGGCCTCTTTATCTTGGCTGGATTTCACAGCTGGATTGGGGTTTTTAAAAGATCGGGCCCTTGTACCCTGGGTCCCTCTGTACAGATGTCTGTCATGACCCATGTAACGCATCACTGGCTTTGTTTCCTTCACCAGATCAAAGTCTCTGAGAGCAGCACTCAATAGTTCATGTTGCCAGGGCTTAGAACACAGCCTGTCGTATAGCAAATGCTCAGTTAATGCATCTAGCGTGAATGCATGTGTGCATGACTGCAGGGAGGTGGCACTCAGCCTACTCACTGACTGCCCATGCCCAAAGGCTACCACACAGAGGGAAGTGGCTACTACATAACCCCAGGCGGCTAGCATGCAAGTCCCCGCCAGGCCCAGTGCAGGCTGTGTGTGTGTGTGTGTGTGTGTGTGTGTGTATCTCTGCACACGTGCATGTGCAAGGTTTCCACACGTCCAGCAGCCTGGGGCAGGAGTATCTCTTACCGTGGTGTATTTACCCAGCTGGCAGAGCGAAGGGAAAGTTTCCTGGTGAGCTTTTCGGATCTTCTCTGTGAGATCGTCCAACTCAGCTGTCATTTCATAGCTCTCTGTGCATTCTTGCTTCGAAGTCTCCTTCTTTTTCTTGTTCCTGTCATTCCTGACAGCTGGAAATGAGAGAGAAGGCACATCAGGGGTCACTGAAGGCTGGGCCTGTGCTCCTGAGCTGGGAGGTTCCACCTCCCGATGCTGCCTTAAGCTCATTTGATATTTGGGACAGAAACAGTGGGAAGAGGTGGTAATAATACACCTCCCTGGAAAAGGGATTTGGCAGCCGGGGAGGCCCGGCAGAGAGCTAGGTTTGTCTCTCTGTATACGCATGTGCCTGTCAGTTGTTTGGGAAGCTTGGGCTCAACCCAGGAGGCTCAGAGTCTTGGCTTATTGTGAGAGAACTTCTTCTGTGGACTGGATCTCTTGAAGAGGGAAGGGTTTTTCCAACAGCTTCACCCTCAAAGGGGATGCCCCGAGTGGCGCTGTTAGGGAAGGGGCGGGTCTCTGAACAAAGCTCCTGTTGCTTCATAATTAGTATTTCCTAGCTACACATTTTGGTGTTTTTGCTTTTTAGTTTTCTGAATTAAGCGACTGGCACTTTTGAAGAAACTCATCCGAGAGGAGATAAGGATGATGGTTTTTGTCCCTTCGTGTTTTCTTCTTTCTAAACTTTCTGTATGAGCCATGTTATCTGTTTTGGTCTATGAAGTTACTTAAAAGTAATAATTGATACAGTATGAAACCTTCAGCCTGGAACACCATTTATTCCCTTATTCGCTGGTCGCCACTCGACTCCACCTTGTGTCCGGAACACTGCACCCACAGCAGGCGTGTGTGCTTTCCCTCTGCATGCTCTGGGCCAAGCACGGTACCAGGCACAAAGTCAGGGTCCAGGACACAGTGCTACGGAAGCCCGTGCGGCACAGGCCTCTGGTATGACTGCAAAACCGAGTGTAACTCAAAGCTCTAGCCCCTGACTAGGATCTCGTGGGGAAAGCAACTGAAGCCCCGGGAGGCAGACACGTGAAACCAGACCAGGCCACCCCCTCCAGGAAGTCCATGTTCGCTGGGGGCCTCGTGGGTGCCAGGCTGGACGCTGCCTGGCTAGGCCTGCCACCACCGTGACCTGGGAATCTGCACTGCAAAATGACCCAGGGCATAATCTGATCTGCCTAAGAGGATCTGGCCTGAGTTGCCTCCCTAAGAGCACACGGGTGATTTGAGAACTGGCAGTTCCCTGTGTCCACACCATGAGAACACTCGTGTTTGGGGTGGGAGCTGAGGGCAGAGTAAGACAATAGCAGGAGGAGAGAGGAAGCGGTGAAAGGAAAGAGCAAGGGGTGAGAAGGGGGAGTAAAGAAACAAAGGGAGGTGAGTCGTCCTACAAAATCAGTGTCTGTACAAGCCACTCCTACCCAACCAGGAGGGAGGGCAGCTGGGGAGAAAAGGAACCTTTTTTTGAGTATGTTGAACATGGTATCACAGTATCTCACTTGATCCTCTTATCAGGTAGGCAAGTTTAAACCAATTTTACAGACGAAGAAACTAAGTCTTGGAGAAGCTAAGAAATATGCTCAAGTTCACATGATTGAGAAGTTCTTTCCTCACTTGGACTCACTTACTTATTCCTAAGGAAACCGACAGGTCTGAAGAGAATACCTTTCTAGACAGTTTCCTTCCCCCAGGACTCTGAAATGACACTGCTCATTGCTCAGAAAACTTCTAGATCACTGGTGAAATGAGTGGGTAGCACAGCCTCAGCTGCATTCTTTCCCAGTGCAGACTGGCCCCTCGAGACCTCTGTGACCAGATCCCTCCCAGCCAGTGTAGGATGCTGGGTGAGAGCGGGTATCGTGGTTCAAAGCAGAGAGAATGCAAAGAAGCCGGTGGGCAAAGCAGACACAATGAGGGGGGAAGGTGTCATGCAGGGTGGCAGAGACGGCATGGTGGCTCTCTGTGAGGTGGAGCCTGGACTGCTGAAGGGAGGGAATGTCTGAAGGCTTGTGTGTGAGTGCGCAGGATCTCAGGTGACAGCCTCCCCTCTTTTCCCCTGCCTCTGCCCATGGCCTTCCTTAGCTAATGACAAAGTCAAATCTAAGCAGGGAGGGTCCTTCTGAAACACAGCCCGGGGAAAAGGACTCGACAGTTTTTCACAAAGTTATACACAGAAGTACCAAGTGATCCAGCAATTCCTCTCCTCGGTGTACACCCAAGAGAACTGAAAATATGTGTCTATGCAAAACTTGTCCATGAATGTTCATGACAGCGTGACTCACAGCAGTTGAAAAGTGGAAAGAACACAAATGTTCATCACCTGATGATGGAGAAGCGGAATCTAGGATGTCCTTATGGTGGAATATTATTTGTCATAAAAAGGAATGAATTATGGACACATGCTGCAACACAGATGAAGTTTTAACACATATACCGTAAAGAAGCCAGTCACAAAAAGCCACACATTGTGTGATTCTAACTATATGGATGTCCAGAGCAGGCCAATCCAAAGACAGAAAGTAGGCTTGTGGTTGTCAGGTCCAGGGGCCAGTTGGTGGGGAGGGAGGATCGGGAGTGCTGACGGGTTCAGGGTTTCTTTTTTGAGGAGATGAAAATGTTCTGGACTTACTGGTGAAGGCTGCACAACTTAGTGGATCCACTACGCACCACTGAATTGTACAGTTTAAAATGATGAATGCTATGCTACGTGAATTATATCACAAAACAACACCAACAAGAAACCCAGAGCCCTTTGGGAGGCCACACATTGCTAAATACCAGGAACTGCTTTGAGTCGATCGTGAAGCTGAGATGACACCTACAGCTCCATTAAAACGCAGCAGCAGCTGCAATACCCTTTAGTGATTGTATAGCAAGGGCCACTGGGGCACCAGCAGGTGAAGAATCCTGGCTCACGAAATCGTCACAGTAAGCCAGGTGAGGTGAGCATGATGACCCCGTTTGTACACTCAAGGAACTTGAGGCCCAACAACACCATGTTTGAAAGTAGTCAACCCAATGTGCATTTCAGTGGAATGTGCAGAGAGGCCACAAAACAAACTAATAACCCACCCAAGGATTCCCCGTAATTCCGTCCACAGGGAGCTCTTCAGGACCCGTGTCTGCTCCTAAGCATTCTGCTTCACTGTCCCCATCCACCACCAGGGGCCTGGAAAACTCAGATGAACAAACACAGCTCTAGAGGGTTACCAGGAGAGAGGAGACACCGTGAGCTCTCATCATGGAGTATCTGAACCAAGCAAGCAAGGGAGGGGTGAGGTCCTGTGGGAAGGGGCCCGGGGTGAGCTGCAGCTGGGCACCAAGTTGGGAGTCTCTGTTGGGTTGTACAGTGATAGCACCTGCCATTTGCAAAATCACAACTGTGAAGCCAGAGCACCATATTCTGAGCTTTGGGCCCAATTTGGAGCACCCTTTGCAGCTGACTCAAAGGGGACCATGGTATAACCTCAGGCTGCTTTCCACAGTCCTTCTGTCCCCTAAACAAAGTCCCACCACCACTGTCTATGTAACTAAAGGACTATGCAACATGCAGGAACAACCCCTCTGGTGATAATGCCCCAATTACATACAGCTTCATAAGTTGACGGACAAATTTTCTAAACATGTGGCTTCAGCAGCTGCTTCCCTCAATGGTTTTAAACTCTGGAAGAACGCAGACACAGTGTTTGAGAAGGGCTGCCAAGAACCACCAGAATCACGGAGGTGACGCAGTGCACAAGAAGCCACAGGGGCCTGGGGATGGTGGCTTTGTCCAGGTTCTTGGTACCATTGGTCCCTCTGAGGCCTCATGGTCAGCAGCTCCTGGGGCAGGGCAGGGGCTCATTCCCCTGGAGGTCAGCAGTGGGAGGCAAGGGGTGACACAGGTACTGCTGGGGAAGTCAGGAGATAAGAATAAGTGCCAGCTCCACCACTGACCACCTGGGGTCAACTCCAGAGGAGGCAGCTCCTTTCAGAGCCTTCCCCGAGATGACAGTAGCACCTGCATGGAGACACACAGATGGTGGGTTAGGTGGGAAGGAGGTAGACTGCTGTAAAGGCCCATGTGGGTTAGTTATGCAGGAAGAATGTAAAGCCCTTCTGTGGGGAAATGGATGCCCTAAACACCAAGGACTTGTGGGGATTACTGTGGGGCCTGTGGCTGTCAGTGGCAGAGGAGACTTGCTATAAAAAATGGTGCTTGGAGAAGCCATTGCAGTGGCACCAAATGAGTGGGTGGATTCATTTGTTCCTTCATTGTTTTATTCGTTCATTCAATCAATGAATATTTACTGACTATCTACTACGTGCCATCGCAACACAGGATGGTTCTTGCTGCCATGAAGCAAAAACTTATGGTAGGAGACAGACATTAATCATATAATAAAACAGTGACAGTAAAATAATAGAATATTGGCATCACTATTATTACATGTACTGCAATATATGAGAGTATTATTTACCACAATACTGAAAGTGCTCATTACAACTATCATAAAACCTTCTATTCATGGTAGACCACTCAATCCTTACAACAACCTAATAGGGTAGATATCACTATTATGCCCATTTTGCAGATGAGAAAATGGAGGCACAGGAAGGTGAGTACCCTGCCTGAGGTCATGCATCCTGTGAGTGATACAGTCAGGATCAGAACTTAGGAAACCCAGTGTGCTCTGCTGAGTCTGAGTCTACCCCATGTACACACATTCTACGGCGTAGTGAGTGTAATGAAGCATGCTACAGGGACCTGTGCCTGCGTATTACTGGGTGTGGCAGGGGGCTCCTGCTGGTCCTAGATTAGGAAGCTAACACTGGGGAATTGGGAGGGTAAGCTGAGGCGCGTTGTGGGATGGTGGGTGGGGAGATGACTCTCTTCTCTGGGAGCGTAGGGTGTGCATCTGATGCTCAACTCCAAAGGCTGCCTGGGATGTTGGATGGTGGGCCTCTTCTTTCACTCTGATTGCAACTGACATATACCTATGCCAGACCTGGGGGTTTGACAAGCTGCTTTCAGGTATGGTGCACCCCTGGGAGGGAATGGGGAGGAAAGAGAGGAGCAAGCACTGTCAAGCCTGCATCAAAGTCCTCCCCTCCAAGTCTGTGAACATCTGAAAGGCAAGGGCCGCATGTTACTTGTCTCCATGTTCCCAGGGCTTAATACAAGATCCAACCCACAGATGGGGGGCCTCATAACTGTTTTGCAAATGATAAGGTAGACATGTACCTACATGTGGTGTTCTGTCCACTGTCAGGGCCTATATGTGGCAATACAGAGTTCACCTGAGCCTCTTTCTTACAGAATTTAAAGTTCTTATTATCACGTTGGGGCCTGTGGGGGAGTCACCAACTACTCTCCACCCCTACAGTAGTAGCCAGGTTGATGAAGCAGGTGGGGCATTCAGCGGGTCACAGATGTGATTTATACACCGGATAGAACCCGGCCCGATGTTTGCAAAGCGCTTCTTGGATGAAAGGTGCTCCATAAAATATCAAGTATTCTCCTTGTGAGGGGCTAAGTGCTACAAATCAGATTTGGTGGCATAAAAGTAACATATTTATGATCCACTATCATATTGCAAATGAAATGAATGTAATAAAAGTGTCACTTATACAAATACCTCTGATGTACGGATCTCGACCTATGAATATGAAAACAGACACCCAAGCACTTTTATTTGAATGTCTAATCATGGAAATAAATGAAGTCATGTTCATTTTAATGTGTGCACTTGTGCATGTATCTGGAATATTGATTTTCATGCACACAATAAAAATTTAATGCAGGAAACATGCAAAAGATGTAGATTCACTTGGAGTCAGGAAGAGATGAAAACAATGCTTCACTAAAAGTCCTTTCACATCAAAAAAAAAAAAAAAAAAAAAAAGGAAAATACAATTGATGGTATTTTTGTCCATAAAGTTCTTTATATTCAGCTTAGCAAAGGAAGCATGATGGTCTATTTATTCTTGCTTGAAAATTAAAGTCTGGAATTTGTTCATCTTGACTCTTCAGCCGCTTGCTAACTGCAAGAATAATGAGTCACAGTCGGTGATCAGAGCTATGAGGCTGTCATGAGTTGGGGATGACCTGTAACTAATGCACTGATATATTTAAAAGAAAAACAGTAAAACATGCTTTAATTTTAGTTAAAAAATCATTTTCTAATCTCATTATATAAACGAGCTACCATGGATCTGAAGGCAGGTGGATCTATTACTAATGGTTAGAGACTTGCTTTTCCCATAACCTAAGGATTTAACTCAAGCATTTAACACAGCAGGTCCCACGGTAAACTGGGTAGAGTTGGGGTGAGTAAATACTTCTTCTACGTCGGAATCTGCCTGAAGGTGCGGACTGTGTCTTTTTCCTAACAAAGTTCCTGCCATGTGAATTCTAGTTGAAACTGGAACAAATATACAGAGAAAAAAGGCTAGCGGCTAAGTTTTCTTGACACTCATGAGACATGTGCCTTTTGGGCCAGGCTGAGGGTAGGGCGCGGAAGAGTATGTTTTGAATGAATCAAGTTGTTCCATTTCCAGGGACCTTGATTTCAGGGTTTGTAAAATGGAGGTCAAAATGGAATCCTAAGAGGACCACTCCGAGTCTGCAACATGTAGCATACGTGCAAGGACTTCAAAAGGGGACAGGAGGCCCCATACAACCTCGAAGTCTAAGAGATGACCTGGTGTCCATTGTGCCAGCAATCAAGCAAGGAGCATGCTGAGAATTTTTACAGAATATTAAAGTCTTAGGGGAAACAGTCTGGACACAGCATTCTGAGAGTTTAACACGGATCTTCCAGCCTAGCTCAGCTTCTTAAAGTTATTCAAAGAAGTTATAGAAAATCCCTGAAATATCAGAATGTACAGATGTCAAATACTTCTTTGTAGTTAAAGTGGTATGTTATGCGAATGAAACTTTCAAAACAAATTTAATCACATTTCCCTCACTGGTTACTTTTGATATGCAGATTTTTACCTCTTCTTGCATGAAGAGTCTTTCAAATACTTTTTCCCTCCTCTGTCTGGGCTGGTAAGGGCAGCCCTACTGTGGTCGCATTCATTTTCAGACAAGCACAGTGTGGTGGGCATCCTTGCAAGGCAAGAGATTTAGTTTTAGATGAAAAATCCTTTTCTTTGGACATATGAGCTATAAGAAATATCTTAAGTTCAATTCCAGAAATGAGAAAAAAGAAAATGTTCTGGCATAATGTATAAAAGTAGGAACTCAACAATGAGTAGCTGAGGGATGACATGAACCTCTGAGATGCTTTCCTTCATCAACGGTGGTGCTTCTTTGCACATTTCCTCTGGCAGAAATGGGCTATTCTCAATGATGACTTTGCCTAAATCCTATCCAAAGAGGCATACGTGTCTGTGACTCCGTGTTTGTGACAGAGCTACCCAATATGAATAAGAGCTGAAACGAAGTCCTTTACTGATGGCAGAAAACTGAATGTTAAAAAACGTAAATTAAAGACATTGTGGCTGGCCCCTCTGCTTTTTAGCCAGAATAAAGTCACACACTTACTGCATGATCAAGTCACCTTGTTTTAAAACTTTTATCCAAAAAAAAAAAAAAAAAAAAAAGGCTTAGTATCATTTCCATGATCAATTTTCATAGGCAGGAAATTCTTTGCTATGCCAAACTCAAGTTCACTTCTGCTGAAGCCTAAGCTGCCCTCGTGTATCTGAAACACTGTGAGTGGGTCTTTTAACTTTTTTGAAAAAAGGCAGACAGTCTAAGGTTCAGGAATCAATAGTCTTCAAATAGAGGCCCCATATATCTAGGGTAAAAAAGTTGAGCAGGGATACAAGCACACCCCTTTATATTTCTTTCATGGAATAGGCATAGACTGCCTTTCAAACACAGAATCTGATGAAGGGCAGGAGGGCAATAAAGAAATTTCCCAACAGCAGATTGTTCCAGATAAGCTTGTATCTTGCTCTGTGTCATGTATATTCTTTATAACAAGTTATGGGCTTTCAAATATTAAATAACAGTCTCTATCATGACAAAATATAATGGCCCGATCTTTCATTCCTACTGTCCTTTAAAACTCAATACATATTTAGCAAATGAACTGAAGTTCTGTTTGATATTTCATCACACATTTCCTCTTAAAATGTTATGTAAAATAGAAATGAAGTTTTTCTCAGCTTAGGAAAAGTTCTGAGAAGCAGAGGTTCCAAGAGACCATAAAGAGGATAGCCCAGTTGTTCCAACCAAGACCACACTAGATCAATCTGGAGCCAGCTTGAACCTGGGAAAGAGTGCAGGTAAGATCAGCAGAGTTGCCTACCCAATGAGAGAGCCCAGTGAACCCAGAAGTACAACCCGACTGATCCATGGTGCTGTGAACAATAACAAATGCTTACAGTTTTAAGCCACTGAGCTTGGGGGTTGTCTGTTACACAGCAATAATCTGTGTAATATAGTCTGTGTAAAGAGTGTTTTTACGCAACAGTAACACATGCCCAAATGCCTTTTACCCTACAAGATATTTGAATACATGGTTCCCTCTATTCAGCATTTGAGGCAAGAAAGAAAATAATTGGTCATTCCTACAACTCAGAGTTCCAGATCCTACCCACATCTGTTACAACACACAGAAATGATGGCACTGTTCCCCATAGGTCTTAAATAATATGAAAGGAACATTGGACAAATGGAAGGACCCAGGGGTAAAATTTCAAAGGCCTGCATTTTAGCTCATCATTTATTGTACTATGTAAGCTCAGGATAGTCTCTTAATGTCTCTGAGCTTCAGTTTCCTCACCTGAAAAATGAGGACATTAATTTTTGTTCATTGCACACAGGATCTCATGTATATTTATATCCATGATTGCAACACAGTGTAACATGAACAAAAATAGTGGGAGTCCTATAGCAATTTGTTTATTCACCAAACATTTATTGAGTCCTGTAGCCACTAAAGAAACTGAGTCAAATAAAGCATGAGGGGTTCTCCTTTCAATAAATGAAATGCACATGAGACATAATATAGAATATAAGGATTTAATATACACAAAAGCTTTGAAATGTGAAATGCGAAGGCAGCAGTTGAGGAAGAAAGGTAGAAAGAAACGAAGGAAGAAAAAAATGAGGGAGGGAAGAAAGAATTTTTATCCAAGACAAGACCAGCATTCCAGCCTGGTGCTCTATAACTGGAGATGAAAGGGAAGACAGAGTATGGAAACTGTCAGTTATTAAGCTTCCAGTGAGTTCATCTCTAATGTTAGGACTTTGTGTCTGAACTTGGCTTAGTGAACATTTATGGCCACACTCACGTCCTTGGGATTCAACATTTTCTGAGATTGCTTAACATACATGATGGATTTCTGCTGAGCCATCCATGTGTCAATAAGGCATCTGAGAGAGACAGACAAATGGCTTATAATTTTGCCAGATGTTTGCCAAATATCCTGTTAAGATATGAATGTAGAGAAGCTCTCACATGTTGTCAAATAAATTTTAGAAACCCAAATCATTAGAGAAATGGTCTACATGTTAGATATAGTAGGTGCTTATATCACATAGTTAGTTTAAATGAAAAACCTCACTTTACAGCATTTCAAATGGTTTACACCAGTCTATATACCCCTAAGTGATTCTCAGTGAAGTCCTCGAAGTGCTAAAATTTCTAAAGATCTTCAGAATCACCGCATATAAATCTTGTTCAGTATAGCTTTTGTTCTAAATGCATTCTATTAATTTTAATTTTTAGAAAATTGTCAGTCCATGTATGAGAGATATACTAGCCCACTGTTGGATATGATTAGTCACTTAACTATAATCTTCTTTCCTACTCATTATAGATCTGAACAGTGTCATATAACTGGGAGTTTTTTCCATCCATCCATCCATCTGTCCATCCATCTATCCATCCAAATAGACATCCGAGAAAGAATTGCCTGTTTATCCAGTCCTTTTATCTACTCATTCATAAACACATCTGTCTGTCCATCCTTCCATCTATCCAATGCAGCTGCCCATCTATCTGTCCCATTTTCCATCCATTGATCCATCTATTTGTCCATTTGTCCATCTGTTCATCCTTTTATCCATTCATCTGTCCATCTACTTATCTAATCTATCTATCCATCCATCCATCCATCCATCCATCCATCCATTCATCAATCCATCCATCTTTCTATCCATCCATCAGTCCAACCAATTAACCATCCATCCATCCAACCATATATCCATCTATTTATTTCTTCTTCTGCTCAAATAGTTATTGAGCATTTACACTTTGTTTGGCATTATGCATGTTAAAGAAACAAGAGTGAGAAGGTATCATTTCAAGAGATTCACATTCTAGTAAAAGACACAGTCATCTAAAGAAATAACTATCACGCACTGAGCTAGATGTCAGAAAGGAGATATTCATTCTTAGACTCAAGCAATATGAATTCAAAATCTAAGGGGCTGGTTGTAAGATGGCGCTGAGACTCACAGATGAGGAAGCTGATAGTTTAGCCTGTGGGGCCGTAGGGAAAAAATCTCAGGAGAGAGGAATCTTGAGCTGAATTTCCTTATAAGAATAGGCTAGGTCTAATTCACTCAGATATCCTCAGTGCACAGTCCAGTATCTTCTCCATAAGGAAAGTTCAACATATATTTCTTAAATGAATTGGTCTTAGAGAGGCTAGGAGACATTCTGGATGAAGAGACCAACGTGTGCAAAGGCCTAAGTGTTGGAAAAACAAGGCTACATGATGGAATTTAGCTTTGGGGTGGCCTTTAAAGGGTGGGGTCTCATTCAGGAGGCCGAAAAGGGAGGGAAGAACATTCTGGATGGGACAGATATGAGAAAATACTTCCAAGAATGACTGCATCATGTTTGAAGGGGAGTGGAGTGGCTGGTGTCACTAAAGAAAAATGTGGAGACAGGGATTGGTGGGGCGAAATAACGAGGACAGACCGAAGTGGGGAGATATAGTGAATCACTGCAAGGAAAAATATACTGGACTTGGCAACAGAATGAAAATGAGGATGAAAAAGAAGACTTAGAGGTAACAATAAGGTTTTAACCCTGTCTTGGGCTACTGATGGTATCAAAACAGAGAAGGAATGTAGGGTAGCTGGTGGGGAGTAGGGAACCCAGTTTTTGGCAGACATACAGTGAATTTGGTTTGAGGGGACGTGAATTAGGAATCCAGAGGCTGTCACAGCAATGGTATTGTGGATTTGGCAAGAGAGCAGCTCCAAAGTTAGATTATTTAGGAGTCAAACTTTGGAGATGGCTGTTGAAGTCATGAGCGAGGATGAACCATCTAAGGTGAGAGAGAGGAAAGATGAAATAAAATTCCATCCATCTTCCTATCCATCCATCAATCCAACCAATTAACTATCCATCCATCCAGGGCCAGGGTCAGGAACTAATCCTTGGGAATTGCTGGTGGTTGATGGGAAAGGGAAAAGGATACAAGGATGAAAGCAGATGAACTGTGGGAGGAACTGGAATAGAAAACCACAGAAATCAATGGAGAAAAGAATTTGAAGAAACAGCAGCCTGGCCAAGTAAGTGTTCAAGTAGCCGCCAGTCAGAAAGAATGAAGAGGGGGCAAAGTTCATTTGTTTTGGCAATGGAGAAAGTGGTGACTTTCGAGAGAACATTTGTAGCAGAGCAATGAGGATGGAAGCCAGACTTGGGGGTGGGGAAGGTTAAGAGGAGGCCAGAGAAAGTCCTTCAAAAATCAACCTAGAAAATAAACTTGAGGTCAAGCACTTGAAAACATGTTTTTGTGTAATCCAACCTGTAGGAGAGGTCAATGAAACCACCCATGTTTACAAACACAAAAAGGCTGTATGAATTTTTCAGAGAATCTGAAATTGCTCATTTGCAGAGAGAGGCTCACTGGAGGGTCACTATGGAGTGAGATCTTGAAAGATGCATTCACTTAATTTCGACATAAATATCCAAAGCAGACTTGAGCTAACCAAAGGCTGGGAGAAGGGAGTGCTTTCCAGGCAGAAAATAGAGCCAGTTTGCAGACCTAGAGAGAAGCAACAGGGCAGCTTTGGAGCTCTGCAAGGAACAGGGTGAGGCTTGTAGTTCTGGGTTGTGGCTGGACCACAGCTCATGTGATCGTGTGAACTTGGCCAAGGAGACTTGGCTTTTAAGTTTATCTGGGGTTGCTGTTTAGACAAGTCACTGTTTATGGTGAAGAAATGATTGGGGGTATATGGACCACTGAAGTAGTTGCTAGAAGTTCTGAGTGAGAGAAGAGGGACGTCTGAACTAGGGAGGGACTGTAGGGAAATTCCAGGGGAGCAGATGCAAGGCACCAGGCAGCAGGAAGGGTCAAGGGTTTCCAGCTTGCACAGTGGTGAGGGAACAAAGGAGAAACAAGGGCATCCTCCTTCTCCACTTAGAATTCCAAGTGCCCATGTGCCGCGCAAGTGGAGTTATCCAGTGTGTGCTATATATAATTGGCTATCTGGGTTTTAGGCTCAGGAGAAGTGATAGGCTGCAGAGAGAGCCTTGGGAAAAGCCCACTTATGATTGGGATGGTATCCGTGGAAAGTGATGAGGAATTCCTTAGTCCCTCTGGGTTTTGTTTCTTCTAGCTCTTGACTCCTAGAAATTGGCTGAATACGAAATAGACTCAGTTATTTATTCCACTAATAGTTACTGAGCTACTACTGTGCAACAGATGCTGATGTAGACACAGGCTACAGAGGAAATCAAAGCAGAAGTTTCTACTTTCATGGCAATTGTGTGTGTGTGTGTGTGTGTGTGTGTGTGTGTGTGTATGCAATGCCAAATGCCAAGCAAAACACAAAGAAGGAGAACTTCTTATAAGTCTACTCTAAAGACACCCAACAGCATGTCATTGTGAGAAAATGCCTTATGCAAGGATGGATCCATATAATTTGTTGACCAACCTTGTACATCAGAAATTGTTTATAAGTATTACTACGAGAAAATAATAACTATTCCTTGCCCTTGGCTTTGAAATGCAAAGATGAGAGAAATTCCAACCCAGTATGGAAATTCAAACTCATAATTGCCAACTGTCACAGACCAGTTTCTCAAATTAAGGCTGTGGTATATGACCCAGACTTCTCTTGCATCTCCCTCAGCTGTAAGGACAGTTTGCCATGAACAAGCGACATCACTGCTGTCATCAACCCCAGCCCTTCAGGGTGCTGGTTGTGCTAAGTGCATGACATACGTTCTCATTTAATTCTCACAGCAGCCCTATGTGGTCGATGGCATGATTTACTTCTCAAGTTGCACATGAGGAAACTTTGGCCAAGAGAATTTAAAAGTCACATTTAAGCCATTAATTTACAGGGCCAGAATCTGAACCCATTTCTAATTCCAAAACTAAATATTGCTCATACAATAATTCTTAAAACTTTTTGTTTTTTCAAAAGATTAGTGTTGGTAACAAGAATGTAATGAGGACTGTAACTAGGAAATCTTTCTACTTGGCCTTGGTTATCCTGAATGCCATTGAAGGGTCACTCTCAGTCCACATGTGTTACTAAAAGAAAATGTTAAAAAAATGAAACAGCAGAAATAAGCCACAGCTCCCAGGTCAATCTCAGCACATGAAGTGTTGGCTAGAATTGTAGCCAACTTAGCCTTCCCCTGAGTGAACTTATCAGTTTCTCAATATAAATAGATCACCCCAAATTGCACTGTCTGTAAAGGATTGCTGAATCCCATTTAGTTCACAAAAATCTTCTTTCTGGCCTACGGAACTTTAATTCTCAGGTATTTATTTCTCTGGAGAGTCATTTGGGAAAGAAATAAAGCCATCTCCACCATTCTCTGCATAGCTTACAGCCACAGTCTTGGATATCTAATATTAACAGAAAATCCAGTTTCTATTCCTGGGAATGCTTCTGCTAAGGGGTCAAAAAAAAAAAAAAAAATACAAGAAGTCCAAGAAATAACATACAAAACGTTCCTGCCAGCGCTTCACAATCCACTTCCCTTTGCCCTTCCTTTTCCCTTCCTTTAACACCCACACCCATGCCCAGAATGGACTTTCTTTCCCTTTTAATAAAAAAGACATCTACTAATGCCTTCTAAGGTAGAGGCGGCCTCCAGGCCTTGCGGGAGAGAGGAAAGGCAATGGTAGATCAGCAAGTAGTAGAGAACTCCAACATCCCCGGGGCCATCTATTTCTTACCAATCCAGACCTTAGGGGTGTAAGATCAGTACTGATAAGACAGTGTTTGGGATCCAGGGGGAAGGCAGTTAACATCCAAGAAATAACTAGAGTACATACAAAGAAATCCTAGGCTGCGTGCAGTCCATTCTTAATATGATCATTCATTTTCAAATATTTGCTGACTAAATGACACACACAGGACTAAAACTTAATCCTGACAGAGCTAGAAAAAAAAATTAACTGGGGATCCACTATGCTCCAGGTACTGTTCTAGGCACTGAGGATGTGGCGGTGATAAAAGGATGTTCCCAGCTTCTTGGTGTTTATTTTCTTCTTGGGGGAGGCAGATGATAAACAAATGCATATCCAGTATAATGACAGGTAATAAGTGTTCTGAAGAAAACCAGTGCAGGGAAGAGAGAAAGATCGACAGGGGACGCTGTGCTGTGAAGTATGGCAGGGAAAGCCTCTCTGGTGAGGCACCATCTGAGAAGAGAGCTGAAAGAGGTGAAGGAGCAAGTGTCGTAGATATCAGGGAGAACGTATTGCATGTATTGAGGGAAAAGGGTTTCACATAAATTAAATAAACAAACTAGAGTAGCTATTTGTCAATGTACTCATTCATTCATTCACTAATTTTATTCAAATAGTTACAGGGAACCTGCTGTGGTTTGAAGATTTTTCCCCTCTAAAACGCATGTTGAAACTTAATCCGCAATGTGGCACTATTGAGATGAGAAGCTTTTAAGAAGTGATTGGACCAAGAGTGCTCTGCCATCAGGAGGAGACTGACTCATTTATGAATTAATGGATTAATGGATTAATAGGTCATGAGAGGAAGTGGTGGCTTTTTAAGAAGAGGAAGAGAGACGTAGGCTGGCATGTTAACACACCCAACGTATGAGGCCCTGTGCCATCTTGGGACACCACAGAGATTCCCTATCAGCAAAAAAGACCAGATGCAGTGCCTTAACTTTGGACTTCTCAGCCTTCAAAGTAAGAAAGAAATTCCTTTTCCTCATGAATCATCCAGTGTTCTGGTATAACCAACAGAAAACGAACTAAGGCAGAACCTATGCTACGCTGTGCCCAGCACTGTAAGTAAGGGCTACTGGAGGTGTTGATGGTGAAGAGGCAGACGCGGTTCCTCATTGAGTCACAGTCTAGCCCAGGAGTGGCAATTTTTTCTCCTAATAGGCCAGATAGAAATGTTGTAGGCTTTTGGGCCTTCCCAGTTTTTGTTACCCTACTCAACTCTACCCTGGTAGTGCAGAAGGAGCCAGGACTACATGTCAACAAACTCACGAGGCTGTGTCCCAGTCAAACTTTCTTTACCAAAATAAGCAGCGGGCCGGGTTTAACCCATGGACTGCAGAGTTTGCTGACCTGTACACTGAAAAATGTCCTTGATGGTTAAGAAGTTGATTGTGCAACAAATCAAAGTCAGGGAAGAAAATAAATTTAACAAAAAGTAAAACAATTAATACTCACCCCCTCATGTTTTTTTGTTTTATTTCAGTTATCAGGCAACATACTAGATGTCAGTTGTTATTTTCTGCACATCAGTGAGCTTCCCCTGCCCTATACCTCCATACACAGATACTTTCTCTCAGGAAATCCCCTCCCCCACCATAACAATGGCCTGCAGTATTTGTAGACCCCTGCTCTAGAGGTAGACACAAACATTCCTCACTTAACCACACACAGATCAACGTGACATTAAATGCTGAAAACACATGGGGAAACAGTGTGGCAAACACAGGTGACATGGGCTTCTTTCTAGTTGGGGAGGGGGAGTGGGAGGTCAGCCAGAGAAAGTCTGCACAGAACATACTGCATCAGAATGTCTGGGCTGAGTACTGTTTAACTAGGTGAAGAACATTCTAGGCTCAGGAGAAAGCATGAGTAAAGATCTTGGGAACATAGAGTAGGGGACCTCTGGTATTTGAGAGGTGCCCGAGAGATGTCAGGGATGTTTTGATTCTCATGAGGGCTGGGAACGAAGGTTGGCCTCCAATCCTGCCAGGCTGCAGCAAAGACCCAGTGACAATCCATGCAAATGGGTTCAGCAGATGCATGCCAAACGCCTTTGGAGGGCAGATGTTATCAAGGCCAAGGGAGTGTCGACACGTAAGATATTACAAAGGGACTTTATTGATTGCTCCGCATTCTTAGGAAGCAACACTTCAGACGACTGGTTTTTTGGTGATGTTAAAGAGAGTTCTTCCAAAATTCTTCCTTTGTAAGTATCCACAGACTTTCCAAGGCCATTGCATTACCTGTTGCTCCTTTGGAAGGTAACGTGGTCAGAAAGGGATCCTCACAGATAGCTGGGTCTAAATCACCAGAGATGAAGAGGAAGGGCTTAAAGATCCCTAGAGTTCTCTAAAGAAAAGTTCTCTGCTCCCCTGCCAATCATTCCTTGAGGGGTGGTGAAGAGTATGCCTGGGCGCCAGAGGCAGAGACCACCCTCCCTCAAGGAGGCTCCCATGAGAGGCTAGGTAGCCAGAAAAGCCTGTAGGTAGCGATCAATATAGTTCTGTTTTATTTACTCAAATCTTTAAAAAAAACAAAACAAAAAAAAAAAAAGCAAAAGATGGCAGGAACAAAATCATCTTTATAGAACTAAAATTTTAAATATGTAAGTACTTTAACTCCTCATGCATTTCATAGTATTCACCAAGTGAATTATAGTTTGCCCATCTTCCTTTGCAGGATATCTGTTTTTCATTTTCAAGCTTTAAAACACAAAATCATACCGTTAAAAAGGTATGTCATTAATTCCTCCAGTCCTGACAACTGGAATATGTATTTATATTTAAACATATCTGCTACACAAAATCTGAGACATACTTAAAGTAGAGACCATGATGTAACAGCCCCCATTCACTCAACACTCTGCTTCAATGGTCACAACTCATAGGCCAAACTTATTTTCTTCCTACTCCCACATCTCCCAAGATTATTTTGTAGTAAACCCTAGACATTGACTATTTACATCCATAAGTATTTCAAAATTCTTTCTTTCATTATCTTTATCATACCCTTGGTTCATGTTAAAGGGGTGCAGCAGTATCTCCTTCAGGTAGATTTTAGTAGGCAGAAAGATGAAGAGAAATGACCTTCTAAAAACTTGAGAGAGGAAACCAGACTAAGAGATGTGGGGTGCTCACTTGATCTAGATATGTGCAAAGCAGGGCCAGCTATCTTGGAAATATCTGGAATGCAGGCAGAGAGGTCAAGTTGCCCTAACAAGCCACTGACACGAGAACGTTCCCCCTCCCCTTTACCAAGTCCCTTCCACTTAACAACGAAAGCACATTCAGCAAGAATTGGCAGCCCTCCCACAATCCCAGCCATTTTCATTATCTTGAGAATGTATGGCCCAACTGTGCATGCATTTAAGGTTGTCTAGATCTTAAGCTGGAAAGGAATGCTGGACTCTAAAATAATATTTTTCTCATTAATTTCATGAGGCTGACTTTCCCTTTGCCCAGCCTGTTTGCCCACTTACCCTATAATCTTTTGACCAAATTCAGGAAATTGCACGATGGTTGGTCAGCTCCAGGAACTGCCATTTTCAATCACACAGACTGTTTTTGCTACCATGTACCTTGACTACAGAGGGGCCCGTGGTCAACTATGATTATTGGCTTTGCTGTCTCATCCCAGGGCTCTCGCTCATATCCAGGTTTATTTAAAAACAGGGCCAGCTCCGTGGGCTATGGGGACTTTTTAGGATGTCTCTTGACTTTAAAAGTAGCAAGAACTATGAAACATGGTTATTAAAAAATGCCTTGAACTAACTAACTTCAAAAAGAGGAATGCAGGTAGGCGTGGACTGGGATTCCCCTCTCTCAGAACTATTGCTAACTTCCAGATTTATGGAAAACAGATTGAAGGCTTGATTGAGAAAGCTAAGAAACACTCAACTTGAGACATCTGCATCCTGGGATTCCCCACAAGACCTATCTGGCAGCCCATCTAAAGAATTCTGTCTATCTGGGAGTGTCCCTGGCCCTCTTCTAATTCTATGTATAATGAGATCCATGCCCAAGCCCTCCAGTACCAACCACATACATCCAGGAGACTCAAATCTCAATCTCTAGCCCAGACCTTTCTCCTAAGCATCAGATGTGACCATCTCATTGCCCGCTAGACATCACTGGCACCTCACATTGATCTTCTCCCTAAAATGGACTCTTTAGCTGCTCCATATAACTCTTTCTCCTTCCATGTTGCCACCTCAGTGACTGGCACCATAGTCAATCTGAGGGCCCATGAGTCAAACGGGAGAGGCAGACCTATCCTCCTCTCTTCCTTATCCAGTATATCCACCAGGGTCTGCTGAGTCTATCCGCTGTTTCTCAAACTCACTCCTTCTTTGAATGGTGCTTTGCAGACAATAGGTCATCTGCTAAAGGTGGAAAAATACCATACATGACAATGAACAGCAAAAAGTAAAAATAGTACTGTTAGAGGTCAAATGGGCTGCCTGGTTCCACAGATGACTCCTTATTCATTCTCTCTTGCTGGGCCCCATATGATACCTTGTGAATTGCTCAGGTAACCATAGGTCCTTACTATGAGGACAGCATTTAAAACCTCTCCTTCCCGTCCTAACTACTCTGCTAAGACCCTGCCCTTAAAGCCTTCAAAGATGATTTTTGTCATTAATTTTGTATGTCATCTTCTTAACCCCTTCAAACAGTCAATTCTGTAGACTCAATGTTTGTGTCCTCTCCAAATTCGTATGCTAAAACTTAATCCCCTAAAGAAAATGTGGTGCATATATATACATCATGGAATACCGTGCATCCATAAAAAGGAACGAGATCACGTCCTTTGCAGGGACATGGATAGAGCTGAAAGCCATTATCTTCAGCAAACTAATGCAGGTTCAGAAAACCAAACACCACAGGTCCTCACTTGTAAGTGGGAGCTGAACAATGAGAACACATGGACACAGAGGAGGGAACATCACACACTGGGGCCTGTCAGGTGGCCAGGGGAGGGAGAACATCAGGACAAATAGCTAATGCATATGAGGCTTAATACCTAGGCGATGGGTTGCTAGGTGCAGCAAACTACCATGGCACACGTTGACCTATGTAACAAACCTGCACATCCTACAGACGTATCCCGGAACTTAAGATGAAATAAAAATAAAAATAAAATAAAATGAAACCAATCCCCAATGTGATGGTATTTGAAGGCGAGGCCTTTGGGAGGTGACATGGTCATGAGGGTGGAGCCCTCACAGATGGGATTAGTATCTTAAATTAGTCCTGAGGGCTCTTGCTTCCCCCTTCTGCCATGTGAGGTTACAGCAAGAAGACACCTATCTATGAACCAGAAAGTAGGACCTCACTAGGCATCTCCTGGTGCCTTGATCTTGGACTTCCCAGCCTTCAGAACTGGGAGAAATAAATTTCTGTTGTTTATAAGCCACCTGGTCTATGATATTTTTGTTACAGCAGCCCAAACAGACTAAGGCGGCAGATGCAGACACACATACTCCTTTTCCTCAAGACTTTAGGAAACTGCATAATGTCTCAAGAAGTAATATTTTCAAAAGTGTAGACAGCTTTTACTGCCAAATATCTTAACTGCAAAGCGATCCTCATTTTCTCAACCTCAATGCAGCAAGTGTTCCCAGGTTAATCTCATCTTATTTTGAGTACTATAAGAGAGTATTCGCTCTTTCTGCTTGGAATGTTTCCAAGTATCAGGCAATAATGTTTGAACTCATATCCTGAATAGAGACCGTCAGAATTCTACAGCTGGAAAGGACCTTGGAGATCATCTAGAATCATCAGTCTATAGAAAATCTCAGATATGGTGAGATCACAAAAGCTGAGAGAGAGAGAGAGTTGGGCTTACATCTTGACTGTGTAGCTTTAGTAGTTGTGTAAATTTTGACAAATTATCTGGCCAATTTCAGTGTCAGTTGCCATGACCATGAAAGAATGGTAATGTCTCATAAAGGTGTTGAAAAGGCCCAGCACTCAATAAATGACAGCAAACTATGACTTTCCTTTTTCTCATCTCATAGCACACAACTTTATGATCTCATGCCATCTTGGTCAACATTCTTTGGATAATGTCCAATTCTAGGTAACTTCCCTCTTAAAATGAGGTGCTCAGAACAAAAACCACTAATGTCTCAAGGTGTGCTCTGATCAGTCCCCAGTACAGAGGGTTATGGTCTTTCATGATCTGATTAACCAAACACCTTAAAAGGGAGAACATGTGACTACCCCGAGTTGGTTCATGGCAAGCTTCTGGTCATCGGATCCTCAGCTTGATCCTTCCCAACCTGTATTTCCTCCACCAATTTGGCTGAGTCTGAATCAGAACATAAAGTTCACCTCTGTTAAATGGTATCTTGTTTGTACTGGCCCATCAATTACTTCTGCTTAGATCTTCTGGAACCTTCAGATCTGAATTTCTCACTCTGCCAGGTTCATCTAGGATTGATCTTAGAAGTGGGCCTTCTGCTTTGTCTGCCTTCTTTTTAGTCTCTAAATGCTTATCAGACCTGCTACCTCTTCAGCCTTCATTATTCTATTTGCTGCTCCTAAATGCCCCTCACCAAGAACATGGCACAAAACAAGAAACCTTTTAAGTGCTATTGCTTGTTAGGCCACCAGGTTTTGATAGCATTTCATACACATGCCAGATCAAATGGAGCTGCAAGCCAAAACAGAGGAATTCATAATTACTAACCTAGATTTCGACATGACTGGAATTGGTTAGAAGCCACAAATAGAAAAAGTACAACTTACTTCCTAAAGTGAGTCAGGCCTCTTGAAGAAAACAAACATAATCAGGTATTGGGCTCTAAATATAGAGTCAAGCCTCCTACAAACTAGATACCTTGTGGCTCACCCTAAAACATCTATAATGTCAGCTGCTGCTATAATGGATATTGGAAAAGATTTTTAGAACTAAAATATAGTATTTCTCCAGGGAATGTATATAAAAATGGGAAGAAAGCAGCAATTACTCGAGAAACTCAATAAATAACTTAGCAACCTGTCACTTTTCTTCAGGTGCACTGATAACACATATTTAAAAAAGAATCAAAACTCACTGCTTCTCAAAATGTTGTTGTTTTTTTTTTTTTGCGGGGGGGTGGGGAGGTCAAGTTTTCTGGCAAGTTCGATTCAGATCATCAGCAGGAAAAAAAACATCCTCTATAATGCAGACAAAGACTTGGAATGTGCATCGCATTTAAAGAAATGGGTTTGTCTAAGACCTTCCCTTGGCACTGCCTTAAAATCAAGGGAATCTGAATGCTGGTCCTCCTGTATTATTCATTACATAATTGCTGTGTTTTATTAGAAATATGATCTATTATAACCTTGAATAGAGTACATTAAATGACATTGAAAATTAGATTATTCTGATTATTAGAGAAGTGAGAAATGTGCTAAACATTTGTAGGACTGATAATCAATCAGGGTATCCATTTGAGTGTAATAAAAATCAATCTGGAGCCAGTGTGTTTAAATCTAATTTTTTAAGCATGACATTTTCCTCAGAGTTTCTTTCTAAAATGTCACCATCTTCTACCACAGTGATTGATTCTGTCTCTAGGGAGAAGCACTCACTCCAATTACTTCATCCACTGCACACAAACCACAGTCCACTTCAAAAAAAAAAAAAAAAAAAAAAAAAAACCCAAATAAACCCAAAAAATGACAATGTATTTTATGGGGGGGGGGCACAGATTTATGTCACTCAAGCTAGAAAATCACCCATCTTCCTTTTTCGGGATCAAACGATAAAATATGCTGTTAAGATCATAATGTGTCTCTTTACTTACTTCCAACAGAAATGAGGGGTTTTTATATTGGGTTTGTATTTCACCTGAGAAAAGAGACTACACTGACTTATGTAAAATCATTATTTCCCACATATCTCTTCATAGGAAGAAAAAGGATACAATGACTTTGTCTTAATTTACCCTTTTTTCCATCCACCCACTCTCTATCCTCCTTTCTTCCCTCTCGGCCTTCTCTCTGCCCATTCGTCCATCCATCTACTCATCCATACATCCATCCATAAACAATTATTAAACTCCAACAAAGGTTACCAAGATGCTGCCAACTTGGGGGATCATTGATCTTTCTTCTTTTGAGTATATTCAGCTTATACAGGGTGAGAAGGATGACTTAGGATATCCAAGGGGAACCCAGTGAACTCATCCTGCATTCTGCAGGGAGTTCACTAGGTTGGCAGAAAAGCAATGACTGCCCAGTAATTCGGCTTGGCCCATTAAATTGGCACATGGGACTATTTACTTTATGAAATTTTGGTATTTTCCTGGAAACAGTAGTGGAAGGGGGAAGATGGCAATTATTGAGCATTTACCAGGACTAAGTACTTGACATTCATTAGTCTGCTGAAATTCCAATGACGGGAGGAGATCTCTGCTTTTCTGGCCTTGGGTATTCATGTATAGACAGGCCTTTCACCAGGGTGACCCTCCTGGCCTCTTTCTCTACCTCTCTTACTCATTTTCCCAGGGAAGAAGAGAGGCTTATGTCGGTGAGTCCTAGTAAGGGCTCTTAGAATTCTGGGTTCGAACTCTCCCAGGCCTTCTCCATGTGTGTCTGCTTGCAGGAAAGGGAACATGGGCCTGTTCTCCATGACACAGAAGCTCCCAGGAGCAGGCTCTGCCCTTGGAGGAGGCCTTCAGGTATCAGCCCTGCTGTTACCAGGCAGCTAAGCTTATCTGATTTGGGGGTGAGGTTTTAGCAAGCCCATCAAGGCTGTACCTGTAAGCCCCACCCTCCACTAAGCAAATGGCTATATAAATTAACTCACACTAGTAGGAAGGAACATTATGCTGCCATTAAAATAATCTTTTCAAAGAGTATTTGATGAATTTGATGACACAGAGGAAATATTCACAATGTTAAACTAAAACATGAGGTAAGGAAAATTTAAATACGTGTGTGTATGCAGAGAAAAAAATCAGAATAAAAAATAAAAATATTAATAAGACGTTTCTACAACCTAGAATTATGATTTGTATTTTCTTCTTTACAAATTTCAGTACTTTCCAAATTGTCTGCAGTGACCCTATGTTGCTTCGATTATTGTTAAAAGGGTACTCTTTTTTTTCCATTCAAAAGAAAACAGCTTTTCTCTGGTACTAATCAGTTTCTCAGACTAGACAGTGACTATTAGAAACGAGTTGCTGACATTCTGATCCCCATTCGATTTCCACAGCTACTTTGCAACTGGGCCTGAACGTGTGAGGGGTGGAGAGGCCTGTGAATAGTGGACCCCTCCCGACCCCTCACTGCTCCCTGCTCTCCAGGGCCCCAGTGCTTCTCATGGGGTTAGCTTCTGCAGCCTCCTCACACTCTCTCTGCCTCTGCCCTGCCCTCCCCTCCAGTCTGTGCTCAACAGAGCAGACACCTGGGTGCTATTCACCGCAGTGTGGCACTCTTTTGCGCAAAACAGCTGACGCCGTCGAAGCCGGAGAAAAAAGCTGGAGTTCGCACACAGCCTTCCAAAGCCCATGTGAACAGGATCTCTTCCTGTGGTCTCTGATTCCTTCTCCTGCTGTGGGCCCCATCATGTATCCCCTGTAGACACACTGGCCTTCTCGATGGTCCCTACACATGCCAGGACATACTCTAATTGCTTCTGCACTGGCTGTTCCCTTTGCCCGGGTGTCCTCTCTCCTCCTCTCCCCTCCCAGATATCCGCTGTCTCCCTTACCTCCTTCGAGTCTTTACTGACATGACATGTCACCTTCTCATGAGGCCTTGCTTAACTACTTCATCAAAAATTACAACCCGATTCCCCTTCCTGGTTTTATTTCACTTCTTGTTTTGTCTTCTTTATTATCTTTCTCCCCAAACCCGCCCAAAAGATATAAGCTCCAGGAGGGCAGCAATTTCAAGAATTCTTCACATGCTATCACCAGCACCCAGAAGAGTGCCTGGTACATCCTTAGCCTTCCATAAATTGTTGTCCATGAAGTATCTGGAAGGGAGGCTGTGTGCTGGGCAGGGAGGAGAGAGGGGTGCAGCCCTTGGTCTGTGGGCTTGTAGCTACCCAGGGAGGAGCTGCAGGACAGGAACAATGCAGAGAGGTGTTCTGTCTGACCTTTACAGCCCTGGCCCCAAGGCTTTACCCGCTACTCAGAGCAATGCCAACTGCACACACAGGAGCACGGAGGGAATGAGTGTGGAGAGCAGATGAACATTGGATGGCCAGCTGGGTCTGAGGAGAACTGTCACCGCAAGTAACACACCTGGCCTCAAAGTCTAGGTTCTCCTGCAGCTTCTGGCTTGGGAGGGCAGGACACAAGTGAATGACAGTAGGCTAGGAGGACTGACCCAGGCAGATGTCTAAGCCACACAGAGCACCTTTGAGAGGCAAGGGGACAAAGCAGAGAGCTTCCTTGTGGCTCAGTAGAGCCCATCACTGCCATCTTTCTTAAAAGTACAAAGGTATGCCAGATAGAAAATGCCTAGCCACCAGGCCAGGAATGGTAGCTCATGCTTGTAATCCCAGAACTTTGTGGGGCTAAGGAGGGCAGATCACTTGAGGTCAGGAGTTCAAGACCAGCTTGACCAACATGTTGAAACCCCATCTCTACTAAAAAATACAAACATTAACTGGGCGTGGTGGCTGCTTTGGAGGCTGAGGCAGGGGAATCGCCCGAACCCAGGCAGCAGAGGTTACTGTGAGCTGAGATCATGCCACTGCCCTCCAGCCTGGGCGACAGAATGAGACTCCGTCTCAAGAAAAACAACAACAACCACAAAAAGAAAATGTACAGACAATAGAATAAAATCCCCGATTTCTTATATCCTATTTCTTGAAACCAACAGCTCAAGTGAACTTAATGCAACTACAACTGTAGATTCTGTCTTAGCAATTGCTTGAAAAACTGACCTCAGTTTAGGACAAAAATCTACACATTCCAGAAAGAGGGAAGGCAAAAAGAAAGGCAGCTGAAAGTGCTCAGGGAAGGTAGCAGCCCCTTGGAGATATTGCCTGTAGTGTGTAGATTACTGAACGGGCATTTTGAGGAGTGGGCAGGGGAATGACCACGTCAAATGAGCCAGACAACTCTGCCTGTTTCCCAAATTCCAGATGGGCAGTTCTACAGTCTACCAGAAGAAGGAAGAGGAGGAGGATTTTTTGGTGTTCAGCTAAACATCAGTGTGTGACAAGCAATACAGGGCATGAGATGAACTAATTGAAGTCATCTTCCAGGTAGTAACTGGTTTTTGGTGAAGATAGCTGCTAAACTACATCTTGGGTAACTAATTTCCCAGAGTCTCCATATAGTATGGGAACCTCTTATTAGTGCCAGGGAAGAGCTTCTTTGTTTTGAAATTTTACAAAAGTATCATTTAAAAAACAACATGGGCTCACTGTAGACAATTTAGAAAGTGCTGAAACTTGCTAAGAAGAAAATATAAATCTTAATTATCTACACCCTCAAAATAAAGCCCTATTCACATTTTCATTCATTTTATTCTGTTTTCTATGCGTTTACATATATTTTCAACAAAATCATATACCCAATTTTTCTGATCTTGCTTTTCATTTAAACTTAACATTGTAGATATTTCTTCATGTTATTAAATAGTCTTTGGAAGAAAATTACTTTCAATGTCAGCAGAGTATTCCCTTCTACGAGTGTGAATTAATTTGTATAGCCATTCTTTTCCTGTCAGTCCTTTATTACCCACTCTATGCTAGCATAAATAATGCTGCAATGAACATCTTTATACGTCATGATTACACACATTTTTCATTGCTCTTTAAAATAGCTTCAAGGAAGGGATTATAAAGGTTTTTTCAATACATGGCCAAGCCATATGCAGTTTCTAATGTGAAGCTTGCGTCTGTCTGCCACAGGATTGGTTCTTGCTCCTCACTGAAGATCATGGGGGCGCATTCTATGGAAGGTTACTTTTGCATTTCCAATCTTGCTCATCCCCGTGGGGAGCTGACTGCTTTTCTCTTGTCAAAGTTGCCCATCTGCTAGCCCCCACTGGCAGGCTATTACACTCTCCCCCTGGTCAATCTATCATTCCAAGGAACATTGCTATCGTCCATCTCACTTAGGTCAGCACTGCTTGCTTAATAGTTCCTCAAATGGCCACAGATGGCCAATGGGCAGATATAGCAACATAATCTGATTATAGGACAACTGTGACCCCCTTGGCCAACCACCCAGAATGAGTGGATTTGCCACACTGCCCCTCCAAGCTGCAGAGTTATTGAGGCACTCATGGAAGGGCCATCTTGTAGTACAGGGTTTAATTCTTTTCACCGCCTGAACAGACTGAATTTTCTGTCTTATTTGGAGGATGTATGTCAAGCAGAGTAGAAGCTGGTGGCGGGGCGGGGAGGTGCCTTTAGGAAAAAATTCTTTCTGGCAACTCCTAGTTAATTAAGAAAACATTAACAGCTGATTCCTACTCACAGTGAGCTTTGTCTTTTAAGAGCCAAGTCATTTGTCTGTTCAGATCCCAAAGCTCTATGGATACTTTAGGTGGTCCCAAACCACATGTACATGTGTATATACATATGAGTGTCTCCACCTTGGCATGACTGACGTTTTCAGCCAAATATTCTTTGTCACAAGACCCATCCCATGTATGGCAGGATGTTTAGTGGCATTCCTGGCTCTGCTAGTATCTCTTCCAGGTGTAATAACTAAAAATGTCAACAGACATTACCAATGTTTCCTAAGCAGCAAAATCTGCCTAAGCGGCAGTTGAGTGTCCATGGGTACGTACAAATGTTAGAATCTTGAATTTGTGAGTGATTAAGAGCACAGGCTTGGGAATCAGATTACCACCATCACCACCAACCATGCGAACAAACCACTTGATTCTGATTCCCTGTCTGCAAACAGAAACATACTAAACACTTCACAGAGTTGCTGTAAGGATTATGTAAGACAATGGATGCAAGGACTTGGGAGGGCCCTTAGTAAGTGCTCCATACATTTACTAATTACCTGCTCCATGGCAGTTACTAATGCTGTTAGGCACATTCACAGCCACACCCATGGAAATGATCATTGCACAAGGGAACGGAGGAGGGCAAAGGGATGATGACTTTTTCAGAAATATCAGCACACACAGCTGCAAAGCTTCATTACATCAAATTTTGTATTTTGGCCAAATTCCAACTGTCTTAGGCCATTCTTAGATGAGTTAAGACAACTGAACAACTTCTATTAATACTACCGTAGGAATCCCAGACTCTTGATTGCTCTCTGTGGTGGACCCTAGACAGTTTGGTTGATTGGGAGGAGCAGTATTTAGCATCTATTTCTCCACCTTACCATCACCCTACTTTCCTTTGGAAAAATTACCTCTATCCCATTGGGTTTAATTTTGATAGGACGAAAATCCAGTCATTTACTAAGGGATGAGGAGGCCCCAAAGGCAGGCACCTAATATTCTACTCGCATAATCATTTTAAAGATTTTTTTTATATACTTTATTAGCCTGCAAGTGGAATGGAAAAACATGGCCTGTAAGCCACAGCTCTCTTTCTTTCAACACCCAAAGCAGACATATTAATTGATCATAGCTCTTCTCACGAATACAGCCTCAGAATCCAATGATACAACCACTACTAATTGATCAGCATTAGCACACAAAGTGAAACCTCTTCTCTGCCAGCCCTAATCTTAACAAAAGGCTAGAGCTTCACCTAACTTTCCTTTCTCCTTCTTTTCTTTTCTCTCTTACATCCTTTCTTCCTTCTTGAGATGACAATTTATTTAACAAACACGATCGAGGTCAGCTATGCAAAGATGGTGGAAATATAGCCACCTCCCACGAAATGAATAGCAGAGTTCTCAGCTAGTACCATGGTGGTGGCCACAGAGGGGCTCAGGAGTCTGGGGAGGAAGGGGCCAGAGGGTGGTTCTGTAAAGCCGTTGGAGACTAGACCAAATTCGAAGGTACAAAGGAGGATATTTACACTGTCTGCTTACATCATGCACATATTCATAGTATGTCACAATAAGGAGTCAGGTGTTGGAGCCAATGGACTAGAAAGCAGTTCCCTAAAACATCCAGGCTTTCGGCCATGTAAGGAGAAATGTTCATGATTCTAAGCTAAACTCTCCCTTTTTGACTGTCAGGGGCATCCACTTACTCACTTGTAAAGTTTGAACTGGCCTTTTTTTACAAGATGACGTGAAAGAATTCTGATTCAACTTTCCTCCAGACAGAGCTAGACTCATTCATCCATTCAACAAACATACATGCCAGGGACTGTTGCAAGCACTGGAGAGGTAGACAGGAACACAAAAGACAGAAATCTGTGTCCTCATGCATGATTACAGGAGAGTAAAGGTCAGAATGAAACACAGAAAAAAGACTGGTCAGAGAGAGAAGGAGAGGAAAATAAAATTCGGTCACAGTGGGTGAGGGAAAGTATTTTCAAGAATTGGTGGAGAGAGCCAAAGGCAGCTGAGAGGCTGAGGAGGATGAGGAGGGATTCAGGGCCACTAGAGTGGCTAAAATAAATGGATTTATTGATAGAGAGCAAGGGTCAGCCAAATGATCTCTGTGGGCCATACAGTCTCTGTTACAACTACTCAATCTTGTGGTTGCCCTGGGAAAGCAGCTTTAGACAATGAGTATAAATGAATAGGCATGGTTGCGTTCCAAAAAAAGTTTATTTACAAACGCAGGTGACCAGCTAGATTTGGTCCACAGGCCACAGTTTACTGACCCCTGATTTAGGTCATTAGAGAACTTTAGAAAAGCATTTATTTTTCCTCTGCAGAGTGGTTGGGGTAGAAGCCAGAATGCAAGGCGCTAAGAAATGAGTGGGTCATGAGTAAGTCAGACAGCCATTAAGGAGGAAGGCCCCAGCATGACCTGAATGAGTCCTAGCCAACAAGCTAGTAGGAGTGATTTCTTCCTTCTCTTTAATCTTTTCTATTATTACATTTCTTAATTACAAAAATCATACATGCTTATTATAACACGTGAAATGATGTTATGATCTCTCTCTCACTCCTCCTCCATCCACAGCACCCTGGGGCAACCCATATAAAATGTCTGGTAACTATTTCTTGGTGCCTATGTCTCACCTTGGTGGTTATAGGACGCTGTGACCATGCCATCAGAAGCTGGGATGCTGGGTACAATCAGATATGCAATCTGGTTACTAAGGAAACAGAGGTCACAAAATTCACAGTAGAGAGACCTCCTTAATTAGTGATTCTAAAAGGGGAGGAAGATGAGGGTGGAAGTTAAAAATAACAAAGTGTCTATCCAGGGAGCTCACTGATAAACCAGATTCTAGAGAGTTTAGCTAGTTGGGAATTAGTTAATTGGGTAACCATACCCCGAGGTGTGGACCAAAGAGTTGGGGCCTGCCCAGACACTGAGGCTCCAGATCAAATTAACTAGGAAGATTAAAAAGCCTAAACCGCTTTCCTTCCACTAGGCATGATTTCTTCTCGAAATATCTTACAGGATTAAAATCACGAAGCAGATATTACAGAATTCCATGGCCTGGCTAGCTGGATGCTTCACTGGATGGTGAGTGAAGGAAGGAATTGATCAATTAATAAATTACTGGGTCAATAAATAAAATAACCAATCAACTAAGGAAATTCATATGAAAAGGACTTAGCATTCTTATCCTTTTACAGTTGTCCCTCAGTATATACAGGGGATTTCAGGACCCCTGTGTATACCCAAATCTGTGCATACTCAAGTCCAGCAGTCGTCCCTGCAGAACCTGTGTGTGTGAAAAGTCAGCCCTTTGTATATGTGGGTTTTGCATCCCATAAATACCGTGTTTTTGATCCACATTTGGTTGAAAAAAGAATCATATATAAATAGACCCACACAGTTCACTCTAATTCATATATAAATGGACCCACAGTTCAAACTAATATTGTTTAAGAGTCAATTGTATAAGACATCAGTGTGATGGGGATACAAAATAAGTAATGCAGTCTTCTTAGATTACACTATAAAAAATACAGTGTATGGATCGAGAAAGATGATCATTTTCCTGTAGTCTGGACAGACCACCTCTGGAATACCAGGATCCATTAATGGGACTCTCTTATTTTAGGATGGACTTTGACTAAAGAGAATATAGAGAGTGTAGGAAAAAAAAAAAAAAAAAAATACAAAACAAGAAAAGAAAAAAAGAAATAAAGGGAAAAAACCAAGCCAAAAAAAATTTAAAAAAAAAAAGAGAGAGAGAGAGAGAGAGAGAGAGAGAGAGAAGAGTGTGACCAGGTGGTGAGTCTGTGGGTGAAGGGCATTCCTGAAGCCATACCACACAAGCAACCACTGAAACAACTAGAGACGTTTGGTCTGAAGTAGAGGAAGACGTTTCAGAAGAGACACAATAATTCTCAAATACTGAGAATTATTCTCAGTACCTTGAGAAGGTAGATATAGGGCCAACAGGTAGGAATTAAATAGGCAGAGGTGGGGACTCTCTAATTGTCCCTGCTGTCCCCAGATAGAATGCTGTCAACCGTGAGACATTCTTCCCATGGTAACTGATGTGTCCACCGGAGGGATCACTGCCAGGGAGCTATGTGGTTTCCCCTAGGTCTCTTTCAAACCTTAAACTTCTATGCAGTTAGCATCTTTCAACTGTTTCGGAAAGCACAGGGAACTGGCCAGTTTGTCAGTATCTAAATGGTTGTATGAATTGCGAGAACTCAAATGTCATCAATGGTTATCTGTTCATAGATCATTCAAGGTTAATTATACACAAAGAAACCTTTTAAAAAGCTTCGGCAAGACTATTTGTAATTAAGCTTGCTTCAACTTGTCTGTGATTGGCAGAGTAGTATCTTGGAAATTGCTGGCTGTGGGTAAGAGGAACTAAAATGCGATATCAACTGCTTTTATCTCTTTGAACCCAAGTATATTTACCTGAAAAATGAGGCTTAAAATGCAATCCCTGTCTCCCTCACAAAACCTGTTGTATAGCATCTCATTTGGTGTTGCACCAAATGAACTGATGTATGTTATACAATAGATTTCCTCAAACTACTGCGATGAAGGACCATGATTCTACTGTTTTCCCTCCATTTCTATTCTACCATGGACAAATACTTTTATAAAATACATAAAGATGAACTACTAGGAAAAGGAAATGCTGCTTAAATGTTGCAGCACTATCAAATTGCTAAAGTTTCTACAGGCCTACCCTCCACATCAGGCCCTAACTTGTGGGGCCTAGCAACAAATAGCACACCAAACATCTCTGGTCCATGGACCATACTTTGAGTAGCACTGCTCTAAACTGTTGAAGAATATTATTACGAACAGTAATTCTCTATGTTAATACATTTTAAAAATCACAATGACGAGACATCTAAAACTCTGATGTAAAGACAGAATTCAAAATGATGCTTAGCAAATGCTTCCCTTTCCTTTTGATGACCAGATGGGTTTAATGACATAACTGAGTCAAATTACAGGAACAACAAGAAAGTTCTATGTAATTATGAAATGGGTGTAAACCTCCCATCCTGGCAGGTGGATTCCAATCTTTCTGGACACTGATGTAGTAGCATTGGACATTTTAAAGTCCTTTCACAATTAAAAAGGTTGAATTGACTTAGTGTCTGATAAAACAGTGAAAAGACACTTGTTACTGGAAAACACCATTGCTTTAAAAAAATAAAGTTTTCATTGTTGATTTTAAATCTAACTGATTACTTGGAAGCCCCTGAAAACTTCCAGAGACAATATCCTGCACACAAGGGATTTTGTTTCTATAAAGAGGCAGCAGTTTACACAGTTAACTCAATAAAGTAGCACTTTCTACTTGGATAAACTGACCTAGATATCCTGACTTCCATGCAAAAACAAAATAGGCAGGCTGAGATTTTGGGGGCTGTCTGTGAGGAGAGAGAGAAAAGGGGTAGGAGATATAGGTTGGGAGAAGGCCCTGGGTAAAGAAGAGCAAGATTCTTCATTTTGATTGTAGTTAAAACTTCTGTCCTCAGCTTTATGAACTGAGGGGTTCTGCTCCAGGCATTCAAAAAGAGAGTCATAAATCAAAGTGCATCATGATTCAGAGTTGGGCCCATAGAAGAGAGCCTCCTTGTAAAAGGGAGCTGCAGAAATACACACTCAAACCCACAGTTCCCTCATTCCACAGGCATTTTCATGATACGGCAATGTGGGGTTAGGAATCAAGGGCACCACAGTCAAGCAGCCCCACAAGAGCCTCAGTGACTACACCTGCAATATGGGAATTTTGTGAAAACTGAATGAGTCGGTGCACAGTATTGCGAATGTAGACTTTATCAATAAGCGACGTCTGCATGGGCACGCACACACACAGAGTGCAGCACACTCAGGGACTATTCAAACACACAACCAATTTTGAACAGCCGGGTGAGACAGTCTCAGGGGAAGAGCTATATACAGTTGAAGTAATTTACAAGAACATAAGCTCACATTACTCAATTAGCTTGGCATGAGTTTAAAGCATCAAATGGCCCTTTCCAGATGCTTCTTGTCGTCAGCCGCTTTCCTGTCAGCAGGCCTTTCTTGACCAACCTCCCTTCCCTTCCACTAAGCCAAACCCCTCTTTCAACTTCCTCTGTCCCTGTGGGTTTGGGGTCTTTTCTTGACTCAGTTCCAAACCACCCCTGCCAGCCTCCAACTGCAGCAGGCCCCTCCTCAGCAACCTGTAGAGAGAGAACCCGGAGTCAGCTTTTTGATCCGGGTGCTCCCCAGGGGAAGTCTTTGACTAGTTTTTCTCATGATTCTGGGAATTTCGTCTCTTACTCAATTTCTCTGAACTGGATCCACCATCTTGCTTAGCACAATGTGGGTTTCTTTTCTTTCTCAATCGAAAATGTCACTGGAAAACTCCCCAACTTTCTTTTCCTAGGACTGCTAAAAATCCTATTTCACAGTGACTTTCATAAAACTCCCATGAAGAACCCTTTGCCACTTACCCCACAAACTTCTCACCATTTATGCTCCCGATGATAAGTTTCTGAGAAAACATTTCTTCCAGAAAGACTCAGCTGCATTTGCTTAACACAGCAACACATCTGCATTTTATTTTCCCTGCAGTTTAACTTTAGCTGTAACAAACGAATTCCCCTATATCCACCAGAGCCCAGAGATAAAAATATTTGATTGTTTGTTTGTTTTTTGAAACCACAAATCTTATCTAGGTTTGTACTCTACTTTCTAAGGAATGGTTTGATTTAAAACATTTTACCCTCCTCCAAGTGCCTCAATTCCATTTTGTCATTTTTCTCCCATGGTGGGTTTTTTTCTGTAAGCTAGCTTGTGGGGTTGTAATGAACTGGCATAATCTAACCTCCATTTCAACCTTCAAGGAACTGACCCTGCTAAGTCTTCTGAGGCATTCACACTTTAATATTCATTATTCCATGTCATGTCTTTAGCATGACAGATATTATTAGCATTAGACTGGAATTCTGCACACTATGGTTTCTAGGCCTGACTTTGTCTCTAACTAGCTATGTGACTTTAGAAAAGTCACTTAACCTACTCTTGGCTTTATCTCCTGTTCTTAAAATGATATTAAGTTAATTTTTTTGTTTCCCTATAAACCCTAATACTTGGGTTCTACTGAATATGTTTTGAATATTAACAGCAGGTAGGAGGAAAAAGATTGTTTAGTATAGTGGGTAGGTGACAGTGGATGGGGAACCCTGGTATCACTGTTGTCATCTTTTTGTCCTCCTCACCTTCACTAATGGCTTTCTCTGTATCTGGAACTCTTATAAGCCACTTCTTCGTACAGATGTTCCTTGACCTGCAATGGACGGTGGGGCTACATCTTGATAAACCCATTGCAAGTTGAGAATATTCTAAGTTGAAATGCATTTAATACCCTGATAACACTGTAAAATAAGAAAAATTCTAAGTCCAACCTCATAAGTCAGGAACCATCTGTATTCACTCCATTTGCCCAGCAACCTAATGAAGCAGGGATTCATATTCTTTCCCATTTAAGAGGTAAGGATGGTTTCCAGCTTCATCCATGTCCCTGCTAAGGACATGAACTCATAAACCATCCTTCTCAGCAAACTAACACAGGAACAGGAAGCCAAACACCACATGTTCTCACTCATAAGTGGGAGTTGAACAATGAGAACACATGGACACAGGGAGGGGAACATCACACACGAGGGTCGGTCGGGGGCTGGGGGGCTAGAGGATGGATAGCATTAGGAGAAATACCTAATGAAGATGACAAGCCGATAGGTGCAGCAAACCACCATGACACTTGTGTACCTATGTAACAAACCTGCACATTCTGCACATGTATTCCAGAACCTAAAGCACAGTAATAATTTTTAAAAAGGGATAAAGACACAGAGACATGAAGAGGTTATTTGACCGATGTCACATGGCCAGCAGGTGGTAGAGTCAAGATATAAAGTTAGGTTATGTCCCTAAACACCAGACAATACTGCCCTGACGTCACTCCAAGCAAGTGACCACTGACCCCAACCAAAAGATTTCCATTTTAGAACTCATCAAAATTCATTAATTAAGAAAAAGAAAAGAGGAACAAGTTTTAGAACGAATGATCCAAAGCCCTGATAAATTAAGTAAACAAGAGAACACTCAGCTGGTCTGGCTAATAGTGGAGTGAAAACCAAGTCCCTGTCCTTACTGCTTTTCCTTCACTGGGAAACCCAAACCTGACTACTTTCTCCTCCTTCCATTGCATATCATTAATACAATACATCCAGTGTGCTCCATTTTGTTTCTTCTACAGCCACATGGCTATTTTGATCATTTTCTTTTTTTTTTTTATTTTATTTTATTATACTTTAAGTTCTAGGGTACATGTGCATAACGTGCAGGTTTGTTACATATGTATACTTATGCCATGTTGGTGTGCTGCACCCAATTTTGATCATTTTCATTCACTTTACTGGCAAGCATACAGAATATGGTCTGGGCTTCAGAATGACACATCTGGGTGCCCCTGAAGGAAGGGTTTCTGGAGGAGTGATGGCCTCCACCTCCTCAGCAGAAGCTGGAACTTCTTCCAGTGTCCAGTGCACTGGCAGTCCAGCATTAGCTTGTCCCATCTTTTAGTTAAAGATGATCAACTATTAGGTGCTAGTCCCAAAGCCAACAGGTAAGGGCTCTTTGGATAAAACAAAATACAAACCTAAAATGTGGTTCAGTGTGTTTCACAAAGTTTCCTCTGAAAAAAAAGAAACAAACAAAAACTATGGCCTGTGTCACAAAAGTGTATCCAAACAGGTATGTTCAGCAAACACTGTGCCGGGGGGCCCAGGAAAGGCACTGATAAGGGAACCTGTTACGTCCAGATACTTGAAGGAAGAAGGAAAAGCAGGAAGAGCAGGAAAAGCACACGTGACATTCCCACAGGGCTTGTGAGCAGTGACCTTTCTCTACTTATGCTATTAAGGAAAAAAAGTATGAAAACCCTGAGTACTTCTCAGACTCAGCAAGGTAACTGAGGACCCATTAATAATAGTAATAATAATGAATATTTATTGAATGCAGTGCTTAATATGTACTAGGTACAAAGTACCCAAGCACGGTACATAGGTTCCCATCCAACCTGCTCTACCATTAAGGTAGGTACTCTGATTACTCACCTTTTACAAATGCTCTTGGTTATTTGCTCAAAGTCTTAGGTCAACAAATGGTGAAGCTGGGTTTTCAACTCACATGGGCTGATTCCAAAATCTATACTGTTAATATTCTCATTTTCTGATGACTGATTATAAAATAATAAACTGAACCTTTAATTCTCTAGGAAGTTGGAGCTGCATTGAGCCAAATAAAGTCAGGCATTTCTTCAACCGGCACATAGTAAAAATATTTCTTAAATTGCTAGACATGAGCAAGGGCTTATTGCTGCTTCCGAGGAGGAACTCTGAGAAGCCCCCTAAGAGTGCTGAAAGTTTCAACGGGAATCAGTCTCGCCATCACAAGTGAGAAAACCAGGATTTAATTAAAGATTTATTCAAAGCATTGAAGTGTTAGGAAGTAAGGTATTTACTCTTGCCCAAGAGTTTACATTACTTTAAAACATGCTTTTAATTACATAATTTAAAACTTACTTATGCAGATAGTCCCTGCTTTAAACTTAAACTTTGTAATTGGTTTTCTTTTTCATTTAGTATTGTCTAATAGAATCATGTGGGTTCTTTTTGCTCCCTCTATGGGATCGTTTTATGATTTCTGCCAGTGATTGGGCAGAATGAAAGCAACAAAGTAGAAACCTAGATATATCATTTGCAAAGTAAGTACTTACTCTACTGGCTGGCACATAAGATACAATCTCCTCTCTCACTTCTCACTAATCAAACATATTCAAACTTTATCTTGCATTCCATGTGCTATACTACCCACGGCGAACTAAAAGCCCAAGATGCAAAATAATAAACAATGCTATCCTCTTGTGAAATAATACACCACTAGCCAGGCAACTAATCACGCATTAAGTTTGGCTCATTAATGTTTTAGATTGACTTCGGTGCTATTACAATCCTCCCATATTCCAGTATTTCCTGATACCAGTATATTTATCTATTTAATTTCGTACTTTTTTCAGGGTTAGCAAAACATAACATTTACAAAACTAACATCTTATTGAATACTGGTACAAAGTATAATATTATGGTTATATAAACAAAGTAATGTGTCCCCTTCCCATAAAACTGCATAATTATTTGCACTTTATTTATAAAAACAGAGCTTTTTGTTAGTGTGCATTAACATGGCCTTTACAATGAATGCATTAGATTTAAAATGGAGGTAGCCTCTAGAGTATTTTGGCAAGTATTAGTCTTTCATAAAGAATTCTCTTTGAGTTTTTAATATAATACCTCTGGCTCTTTAGCTACACCAGTTTGGCATGACCTCAGTATTGCCTGCCACCTAGTGTCAGCAATGCTGAATTGCAAGCATAGGTCTCGAGCTGGTTCAAGAGTGCTAGACATACTGAGGCCAGTCTCTGAAGTGAACTTCAAATGTCCTGGAAAGCAATGCCTTTCTTTCTAAAATGCCCAGTTGTATTTCCTGGGAGGAATTCTCTCATCTTGTGGCTCAGTGTCCGAGCCACTCTCAACAAAGAATGAAGTTAAATTCTCGCATTAGAAGCAGTTATAGGAAGCCTCTTTAGGGCTCCAGACATTTGGACCAAGTTCATAATAATCTGAGAGTTAAATATTTAGCTCCTCTTCCTGGATGTTAGCCAGAGACCATTTACTAACCAAATCAGTTGGTCAAGCATTTCCACATTATATATGGCAGATTTCAAACACTCTTGGGAGGCAAAGTGCTACAAAGATAAAATAAATTATCACTAGAGAAACTACCACAACACTCTAAAATACTCTTCCCTCTTTTGCTTTGCGGAAACAGTATCATAAATAGGAGACATATCTTTTAAAATGAAAAATGCTATTTGTTTTTTAACAGCTTCACTCTCCTTTCATCCTGCGCCCCTCTGCTGTTAATAACATCTGATCTTACATTTAAGCAGGAAGAAAATGTAGCCACATGATTTAAAAAGCATGTGTTTATGACTTGCCATGTTTAAGCACTGCTGAATAAATGTATATTGAAAACATATTTCAAGTGAGAAGCCATAATAAGGGGTTTAGGGATATTCAGTATTACTCTACTAATTCATAGCACACCATAATTATGGAATGTGTAGACTTTCTAGATGTAAATTATAATCCATGACTCAGTGAGAGCCCTTTGCAGTCCTCCCTCAGTGGAATGCCACAAGATTACACATTTTAGGCAAATTGACAGAAAATAAAATAAATCATGTCAAGAGCTGTATAGAACCATTATTTCAACCTTAAGCATTTCATTAAAACTGTACAGCTCAAAATCTCCCCTCCCCTCCCCCACCTATCAGTCTGTATTGAAAAGAATAGGTCCAAATATCCTGAACAATGTAGCTTTTACATTTTCTGGTGGAAAGATTATTTTACTAACAAAACTGAATCCAGATTTCTGTTCTTGTCCCTTCAGCAAAGACCCTGAGGGAAATTAAATTGAGCTCTTCTTTGCCCCTCTCAAATTCCTACCTGGCAGAAAAGAATCCTGACACAAAATTTTTATAATTTGCAGGCCATGAAAGTGGTATCCGCTTTTTTTTTCTTTTAAAGTGTCTGTATCTTTTCCTTGTTCTAAAACAAAATTTATCAAAATAAAATATACAGAAAACTGTAGCACTTCTGGATGTTAGCCAGAGAGCATTTGCTAACCAAATCAGTTGGTCAAGCATTTTCACATTATATGTGGCAGATTTCAAACATACATTGCTCTTGGGGGGCAAAGTGCTACAAAGATTAAATAAATTATCACCAGCGAAACTACCAGAAGACTTTAATAATTTGAGATACACAGATGTGTGCGTGCACGCCCACACACACATATATATAAATCTATCTATATCTATCTATCTGTGTATCGATCTTCGCCTTGGCCTTGACTTTCTCAGTATGTCCTGCCCTGACTTCCAACTACCCACACTTGTATCTCTTTGCTTGAGGGCTTTCTTTGGCCCTGGAGCCCATGTGGTCCACAGGTCCTGGGAATGAAGTTCTCCCAAGAGCAGCCCTCAACCCTTAACTGATGCTTATTGGAGGATAACTCTGAGGCTTGTATTTTTCATTGCTTCTCATAGTTCCCCAGGTTAAGTTCTACTTGCACACAGAATAACTACCTTAAAACACACTCTTCTTTGGGTATCTTTACTTCCTTATCTCTATTTCTCCACCTGTGTTTATGGCAATTATGTAAAACAAACACACAAACAAAACAAAAACTATATGCATTCAAATCCTTGTCTTACGGTTTGCTCCTAGGGTATAAAAGTTAAAACAAAAGTCCATATGATCCTGAAACCAGGAAGTGGCATTTGCTACATGCTGTCACTCTCTTAAATTTCAGTGGATAATTTTATTAGTTCTTCACCGTAGGCAGTAGGCAGAGTAATGCCTCCCCCACCCCACTCAAAGATGTCCACATCATAATCTCCAGAAGTTGTGAATATGTTATGTGGCAAGGGGGAATTTAAGTCGTAGATGGAATTGAGATTGCGAATCAGCTGACCCTAAAATAAGATTATCCTGGATAATCCAGGTGGGTCTGCTGTAATTACAAGACTCCTTTAAAGTGGAAGAGGGAGCCTGAAGAGTTACAATCAGAGCAGTTCAATGTGAGAAAGACTTTGGCCATGGCTGGCTTTGAAGACGGAAGTGGCCACAAGTCAAAGAATGCAGGCAGCTTCTAGGAGCTGGAAATAAAGTGGATTCTCCCCTAGAGCTTCCAGAAAGGAATGCAGCACTGCCAAAGTCTTGATCTTAGTTCAATGAGACCCACTTTGGATGTCAGATCTCCAGAACTACAAGATAATAAACTTGTGTTAGTTCAAGCCGCTAAATGTGTGGTAATTTGTTACGACAGTAATAGGAATCTAGTAAACCCTTGGCCTGTGGAACTGGCCAAGTCTGAAGTAATTATCACCATGTAGGCTCTCCATGTCTTACCCATTTCTTCCCATTGTTTTTCCCCTACAGAATCAAAGGGGATGCTTGCACATCTCAACAAAACTGTACAAATCCTTCTGAACTCCTATGATGTGCCAGACCCAGGGGACATAAGGGGTAGACAACACTCAGGCAGCCTTCAGCCTAGTGGGACATAGAGAAGTCCATGGACAGCTGCAATCCAGCAAGGTCAGTGCTGAGACAGGAAGGGGAGAGGCAGCCACGGGTCCGTGGGTTGCTCAGGGAGGGGAGGCGAGCAGGGGCCAGGACGTGAAGGGCAACATAGGCCACATAAACAATCTGACCCTAACCCGAGAAAATGGTGAGCCACTGAGGGGTTTTAAAAATCACTTTTTTGAGTAGCTTGTGTAGCTGTAAAAGGATATAAATTACACATAAGGTATATTAAAAAAAATAAACATTATCTGTGTGCCCGCCACATACTTTTCTTTAACATGGGTATTTTCAACTGAGCTATACTTTACATACTACAAAATTCACCCTTTTTGGCATATGGTTCTATGAGTTTTAACAAATGTATACAGTCATGGAAAAACCACTATGATCAATATATGGAATAGTTCCATCACCCCTGAAATTCCCTCACATACTTTTAAGACAAAGCATATCATGTTATCCTTTGAAGTCTCCTTTCCCATTTCCTCCTCCTTCAGAAGTAACTCCATTGTCCATTGCATCATTTCCTCAGTTTCCTTCTGAATTTTATCACACTTCTATCCATTAAGGAAAAGGTTGTTTTGCATGTTTTGAAATTTATATAAATAAAAATATATGTGTTTCAGTTGTTAGAAACAGATGCTTCTGTTGCTGACCCTATGTTAGGATGAATCCTAAGCCTCATCCATGTTTTTCTACTATACAATTTCATTGTTGTATAGTATTTCATTGTTTGAATTTACCTATGCATTCTATTGCTGATTTGAATAGTGTTGCTAGGAACATTCTTGTACACATTTTTCTAGGATGTGTATGTATACACTAGATGTGTATATACACGCACATCACATGTACACACACACAGACTTAGGAAACAGCTATTTTTTTTTTCTGGGTCACTAGGTATATGCCTCTTTCACTTTACTAACTAATGCTAAATCGTTTTTCAAAACTGTTGTATCCACTTGTCCTTCAATCAGCTGTAATATTCCAATTACTCCTCATCTCATTGTCACATTTGAGCTCTCTCCTGCTCAAAATCGAACAAACGAACCATTTTGAGCAGGAAAGAGCCACACATTGATTATTTATTTATTTATATAGCTTCAGAAAGACCACTCTAAGAGAAAACCTAAGAGAGTAGCATGGCTGAAGGAGGTGAAGCCCAATCAGTGCTAACTTGTAATGATGAGAATGGATCCAGAGAAGGGTTCTTAGGGAGGTGAGTCTTTATGTTTCTGTTTTACGAAGAAAACAAAACTGCGTTTTTGTTTGGCTGCGTTTTAAAAGTTGCTGCTTCTGAAAGTGGACACATCAGACTACTCTGTGTGGAGTGGTCCTCCGGACAGATGCAAATGAGGAGAAACAAGAATCTTTTTTCTCCTAAGGCAGCCATCTCTACCCTCCCTACCATGGGGAATATGGAAGCCCCTCGAGAGGAATGGGCCCTTCCATCCTTCAGGAGGAAGTAAGGGGAAGGAGACTGCTTTGAGGTCCCAGCTGATTGGATCCTATCCACTGGACTGGCCAGTGCTGAATCACATGGCAGGAGGGGAGCCCTCCCTTCCTTCTACTCCTCCTCCAGAGGATACTAAGCATGAAAGAGGGAAACATCTGGGTGAGTGAGTTACCTCAGTTCAACAATCAGAGGATGGCTGGTTCCAAACACAGCACGGGACCCATGCTGGAATTTCCCCTGTCCCAGCACCCTGTTTGGGGCCACTAAAATGTTATAACAGGGTTTCACGGGACAATTTTGCACCAAGCTGTCTGGACTCAGGAGGGTACATCTGAGACTTTGCTCATCTTCTTGTCTCAATCTCTTGCTGTCCTGCACAGCTAAAACAAATGCTGGCCATCTGGGCACACTGTCCTTCAGGAGTTTAACCGACCATTTCAAAACAGTGTGACAAGCTTCCTTGAACTCCATGGTGGGCAGGCTCTTTCTCCAAACACTTGAGGCTTGGCTTCAAGTCTGTCTGTCTTCCTTCCTCAACATCCACCAGCCTCTTTACTTTCTTTTCTCCTGGTGCCAACTCCGCAGACATTACCAATTAGTTAAACATCAGTGTTTGGCAAGCATTTTCCTAAGCCTTCTGGCTCAGCTTGCAGAGCACCTCATCCACAGGCCTCCCGCCTGGCTTTGTGCAGGGCCTTGTTGCTGGAGCAAAAACAGCACTCATTATGCTTTTAGTAGGAGACACTGAGGTAAAGAAACAAACAGCAAGAAAATCTGTGGGGGGCAAGGGGTAGGGCTTTTCTTTTGAGGTTTACAGAGTGAGTTGTTTGTTTTGTTTTCTCTTAAATCCATAGAGGCAAAGATAATCACAGTTAGTTTTACCGTTTTCGTCACTCAGGAGAAATAATGACATTTAGGTTTGTTAGAGGAATGCCAAGAGCATCTACCTACCCTCCAAAACCTCAAAAAAACCTTTTTACCTGAAAACATAAGGGTATACTCGTTGTCCTTTGTTTCATTTATCCTGTGCTTGGAAGGTTTGGGACTAAATGCTTCATGTACAAGCATGTACAAACATAACACACTACCAAAGTCAGCAAACTCCAGTTCACAGACCATTTGGAGATGGAATTGAACCCACAGCTGACTAGTTTCAAAGTACAGCTTTTTTGGACCTCTATCCTAAAGGAAATTGGTTTACTTGAAAAATCCAATGGTCTTTCCCTACCATTTTTGGTGTTTCTCAGTTGCAGGCCTCGCCAGCTAGGTCTCCTTAGCTAAGGAGGAAATCGAGTCACAGACAAAGGCCCACTCCTGGGTTTCCATGAGCAGGCAGCTCATAGGGCATTTCTGGAGCTGTTGCCTGCAGAGCTGAAAATCTTTGCCATCTAACCACTTGCTGATCACCGCTTTAAGCCCTTGCTGGTCAAAGTAGGACCTGAGGACCAGAAGGATCAGCATGATGTGGGAGACTGTTGGAATCCAGAATGTCAGGTCCCATTCCAGACTTGCCAATTCAGAATGTGCATTTTATCAAGATCCCCAGATGACTGATGTACATAATGCATTTGAGAAGTACTGCTCTAAGTAACTTAATCTTTCCCACTGCTGGCACTGAATAAAGTAGTAATTACACACAAACACATAAACATACACTTGCCCCTCACCGCCCTTCCCCCCCACCCCCCACACACTGCTTCCAGTTGCATGCTTAACTATCAGTAAGGTTTTCTGGCAAAAACATTCATTGGCAAATAATATAATACCTTCGCCAGCAGAACTCCATCATTAAAATAATGAGTAAGGAATCATGGGAAACTAAAGATATACCTGAAGAAGGGGAACACCTCTAAGTACCAGCTTAGATATCACTCTGTTGTCTTTAAAGTTTGAGAGTGGCTTGCCAGAATTGCATTGGAAGCCAGAGAACTAGTGACCAGCCATTCGTTCACCCACTCATCCATCCATCCATTCACCCACCCATCCAGTCCATCTGACATTCTCCATGTACCTTTCATGTACTATTTAATGTTGGTTCTATCTCTAATTTATTTATCAAAATCCATTCACTGCTCTTTATTTTTAAATTTAACTTAATTTTTCATTTCTCTTTAACTCCATTAGTCCAAGCCATCATTACGTTTTGCCTGGACAACTTAATTGACCACCCCACTTCCATTCCCAGCCCCTTGCCCAATCTATTCTCCGGACAGCAGAATACAAAATAAGTATATTCAAACTGCAAATGTGATCATGTCACTCAATGTTTATCCCTTATCAATGGGCTACACTGCACTGAGAATAAAAATCAAACTCCTTCAAGTGGGCTACAAGAACACCGGGCCTTTGGCTTCCTCTTCAATGACACATTGGACCACTTCCTTCCTTGCTTACTATATTCCAGCCCCAGCAGTTTTCTTTCATTTGGGTTCCCAGAAGACTTACCCCAACCCAGGGACCTTCTCCCATGCTGCTCTCCTACCTGGAATGCCCTCTTCTCTCCATACATGTGCTCAGGCTTCACACTCCTCCATGAGGTCTTCCCTCATCAGCCAGTCCTATGTCTCTTCCCCTACTTATTCTCTATCATAGCTTGATTGTTAATTATGAATTTCTTTGTTGCCTAGATTAATGTCTACCTTCCATATAAATGAAAACACCAAGAGGATGAACCATGACTGTGCCTGTTTTGTTTACTACTGACCCCCTAGCATACAGCTCAGAGCTTTGCAACTGCTGTTCCCCTGCCTGGAACACTCTTCCTTTGATATCTGCCTGCTCACTCGCTCACTTCCTTCAGGTCCCTGCCCAAATGTTATCTTGCCAGACAGACCATCCATGACCACCTTTCATAAAACAGACCCCTTTGGCTCCATGATGCTCTGCTTCATGTTTTTATTTATATTTACATGACTACCACATTATACAGCACAGTTCTAAGCAGTGATGACCACCTTCTATATTATGTAAAATTGCTTATTATCTGTCTCTGTCTACCCTCTCCCAACCCTGAATATAAACTTCAGGACATCAGGAACCCTTTCGTCAATGCTGACTTTCATCTAAAACAGCACACAATAAATATTGGTTGTTGAAAGACTACATAGTAAGTGCTCAGGAAATATGTGAGTAAATGAGTCAATTCATGAAGGCATGAGCCCAAAGCTATGTTTGCTGAGGGGGTCTATGAAGACAATGAAGGGGAAATTCCTGTCCTCAAGGAGCTTGTTTTTGAGTATGGGAGGCAGGGGTGATTTGGTGTCACATAAATACCTCCTACCTTCATCCTCTCTCCACTCTTTCCACACCAGCTCTCTCTGCCCCTTCCGTCCTCTGCCTCTCCCCTCAAAATGACACCACACTTTCATTCTGCTTGTCCTGTGTTGCCTCCAAAATGAACGGAATAACCTAGCATTCTGAGAATTTTCTTTCTGAGCTAGATCTTTGAGTGTTCTATTTTCCCCTCATCTATTTAACACCATGAACATATGGACTTTTGAAGAGCTTTGTCAGAACACTTTATAATGTTATGAGGTAAACTGAAATTTTCCACATAAAGTATAATTTCTGATTTTATTTCCAAGAGCTAGAAAAGAAGACCTTTTAAAAACATACAAAAGGCTGCGTGTGGTGACTCAAGCCTGTAATCCCAGAGGGGGGTGGATCACCTGTGGTCAGGATTTCGAGATTAGTCTGGCCAACGTGATGAAACCCTGTCTCTATAAATACACAAAAATTAGCTGGATGTGGTGGTGTGCGCCTGTAATCTCAGCTACTCAGGAGGCTGAGGCAGGAGAATCTCTTGAACCCGGGAGGCAGATGTTGCAGTGAAACAAGATTGCGACGCTGTACTCCAGCCTGGGCGACAGAGTGAGACTCTATCTCATGAAAAAAAAAAAAAAAAAAAAAAAAAAAAAAAAAAAACAATAATAATAAAAACATAGGAAGCAAAAGGACAGAAAGAAGAGGATAGGAAGAGGAAGAAAGAAGGGAGGATGGAGGGAGGGAGTGGGAAGACAGGAGGAAGGGATAACTTTTGAAGGAGCTTGTCAGTCTGTGGTTTTAGTCCTTAACTTTTATGAGATAAAAAATATTAGTACTAAATTACTTAGGAGCTTCATCTTTATTCTACCAAGATGGAGAAGATGGTGGTTCCAGTCGGGCTGCTGGTACTTTGCAAATCTAACCCTAATTTCTGTTGGACAAAGGTTCTGATTAAATTATCCTTTACATCTTATTTTTTCTGGCCAACACCTTGACCTTGACTATAAAAGTACTTTCTGAATGGTTTGATTCTCCAAGCAGTTTTAAATGATTGTTTATGCTGGGTGCCGTGGTAACAAAAGTAGGTCATTATTATTTGTTTGTACGTCTTTCTGAGTCCATTAGAACTGTCGGTTAACTACCTAAGCTCAAATTCCTCAGAAAGTGCATATTTGTTTTCAGTTACACATTGTGTGGAGGGAAAGGTAGCAGTTCTGATTTCAAATGCTTCTCACATACTTCAAGAATTTCCTTCACTTTTTAAAAAAATTCCTTCCTAGCTGCAGTGAACAACCTATAGTATATAGAGGTCACAGCAGTGAAACCCACAGAAAATTCAATGTGCATCAGCCTTAGGCATTGCCCATAGGATGTAACGCTACGACTTTTTAAAGAGGCAGTTTTTAAATTGTACTTTATATAGGAATGGCATGAGAGATTTCCCCTTCTACTACTGCTAAAATGGTCCATTTAAAAAAATTATGCAATGTTACTAATAGGTCCTGTGCACGAGAGAAAAAATTTGTAAAAATTGCTGCAGAAGTTTTATGGTTATTTTTCCCCCTTTAGCTCTGAAAGTGTGAGTGAGGGCTGATTCTTTATTCAAATAGGAAAATAAGAGGAAAGCTATTTGCTTACCATTTTCAAAAAACATTTGTTAAACCTTTTTTGAGGGAACCACATAAAGTATATGGGGTAGACATGGTCCTTGACTTTCAGACAATCCTAATTTGTAGTTTATTCAGTTCAGTTGGTAAAAGAAAAAAAAAACCCTCTCCAAAGAATAGCATGCTATGGTAATGAAGGCACTCCCCTTAGAAACTGTATAGCCAGGTTCTATTTCTAGCACAACCCCTTATTAGCCATTGACGTTGCCAAGTCATTTTACTTCTACAAATCTTGAATTCCTGTGTCTTTAAACAGGAATTTCATTATCTCCCTTGTTTTCCTCATATGACAGCTGACAAAATCAAACTACCTGGAGGGGATAATTCATATCATTCACTTTGCCAAAAAACTTACCCACACTTCCTTGAGACAATGACCACACCCTGCATTTGAAAAAGTCTTTCTATTTATAAGAATGGGATTCTTACCCCCATTAGATCAGAAATCAAATACAAACAAGGGCAGAGAACCATTCCCTTGGGAGGACATCCCTCAACTCCATATATGTAAAGAAATAATGCTTCTGACAACACTGGGGAAACTTACTGGAAACCAGTGATATTCTCAATACATTCGGGCACATATTTCCTGTGATTCCACTATGTGTTGAAAAACTGAATCCAGTTTTCAACGCATAGTGGGATCACAATAAACACATAGTTGTCACCAAATCAAACATTTCCGTGTGTCAAATATGAGCCCTTGTGAACAACAGAACTTTCTAGACGGCACCATCAAACTAGAAAACATTTAAATTAGATTCTAATCAGGCATCCATTTGTCCCTCACCCAGTGTCTACTGGAGATCAACCAGCCTGGGTCTCCCTCTCTGTGGACAGAACCTTAAGCCAAGAATCTAGGGCCATAACATACAGTTTCAAAATATACCTCAGATGTGGTCGAAGAGGGCAGGACAGGGGCATCTCAGGAATGGAGAAGCCCAACGGCTCTAGGAGGACCTGCAGACCTCGCCCTTACCCAGGGCTGTGCTTCTGGAATGAAATTCTGTGCCTTGATCGAGTCTGGGCCAAGCCTCTCCAGTGTTCTCTGTCTTTGCTCCTCCCGCAAACTGCCCTCACATCTACCTTCTCCTTACCTCCCGCCTCCAAACGTGCTCTCAAACAAGCAGGCAACACTTTACTTCCTGTCAGGTACCATGAAGTGATTTAACCTGCCACCTTTCCTTGGGGAAACTTCCATTTTCAGGGAATAATAAAGAAACCTTACTGCTAAATAAAGAAAACTTCAATGTTGAGGATGAAAAGCCAGAGACAGGCGGTCTGTGCTCGGACACAGAGTAGGTGTATATTGTCACCTACTCGTAAAACATGTCCCGCTCCCTATGCCTACCAAAAGGTTTTTTAGACCATTCTCTTAGTTTCTTTCTTCCCAACTGCAGTTTACTGGCAAGGGACATCGAAAGTACAATTTTGATGAGCTTTTAAGTCTACGTGTTCATGGTAGATCCCCTAGAAAATGTAAAGTGCATAATTACAACTTTAATTATCTTCCATATCACAAATACAGGTCTTTTTCTCGACCACTTCTGCTTGAAGTATTTTGTTTTCATGTATTTTCTTGAGCGAGGTAATTAACCTCTTTGTGTCTCAGCCATTTCATCTCTAAAATGATGACACTCTTTTACAGCACACCATGACAAAAATGTTCGGAGATCCCCACATAAAAAGGTGACATATGAGAAAAAAAGCAGCAAGAGAAGTCAATCTTGGCACATTATGTTCAAAAACCACTTAACAGCTCTCTCTCTACTGTATTTGGAGCAGAGCACAGTATGAATTAGGTTTCACTGTAATTATGTCCTGGAAGCAAATATGATTTTCAATGAAGAGGTTTTACTGACTCTAATTAAAGGGATGTTACAATCTATTGTCTCAGATTGTGTGATGTCTGGAAGGGATCTTACCAGTCATTGCCTCAATGTCCTTGTTTTATAGTCGTGCAGCACCCAGAGAGGTTAAGTGACTTGCCCATGGCCACCCAGCTAGTTGGGCATGGCTGGCCCCTAGGTTTCACATTCCGGGTTCTCAGTGTAGTGCTTTTTAATAGACAGCTATTACATTAGACCAAAGTGGATACTGTATATTCTTTCCTACTGCACAGATCTCTTCCACATTTATTAATGAATTACAGGCCAACAGAACCAAAGTTCCAGTGGATTCTCTCATCTTATTTTTTCCCCCAGAATATCCTAGAAACTGTCAGAGGCACCAGGAATAACTCAGAAGCAGCTGTCAGCTCTCTGCAGCAGCAAAGTTCACATGTTGATTCACCCTTGAAACAGGAACGTGTGCGATGAGTTTGGATGGGAGGCGATGCTTGCGGCACCCCCGGATTTGTATAATTAGATCTAGGAAGGAACTCTAAGAAAGATGGTTGTATCTTTTAGATGCGCAAAGTTTGAAAGCTAAGTAGGCCGGGGAAGTTCTATCGTGACAAGAGCATGCATAGCAAAGATTTCTTCACTGGAGACATGTTCTGTTCTCTGTAGACAGGAAGTCTTGGGTGATGTGGGCTTCAGGAGAAAGGTAATGCCCTTTCCTTGCCTGATGGGGGAGACCCAGACATAGGTTGCTCTGAAGGCTTGGAGTCAATAAAATTAACCACAATTATATCTTCTGTTTTGAAAGCATTTTGATTTCTCAAAGCACTTTCACAGCTTTTTGATACTCTTGATATTTTATTCTCACAAACTCCCTTAGGTATAAAAAGGGTAGGAATGAAGACTTTTATGTTACAGGTGAGAAAACAGAGGCAGTTACTGTTCTTGCTTGAAGTCCATCTTAAAAATGGGCCAGTACATCATGCTCGCTTAAGGGAATTTGCTTTACCTGCCTTTTTGGTAGTTTATAAAAGGCATCAGTGAAGGGTAATAAGTTTGTCATGAGCTGGACTTAAATGTTAGAGCATTTCACTATATATCACGTGTGGCTATAAATGAGTGAGGTTTTATATGATATGTGACTGTTCGAAGAAAAATCATCCTGAGTTTACTTGTTCCAACTCTAGTGTCACTGCTTACAATATTTTTCTCTCTCCTCTTCTGGAACTACCTTCTGAGGCAATTTCTAGACAAGAAAAGCAAGCTCATTTATTCACAGTCACTACTTACTTTATCTAAAAAAAAAAAAAAAAAAAAAAAAAAAAAGAGTTATCAGTTCGATGTTTAAATTCTCATCTATATGTGTTTTAAAAGGATATAATTTCATAGTTAGTTGCATTTGTATTAGGAATCAACACTTTTTATGTTCCCTGTACCTAAAATGACCAGATTTTGGAGGTTGGAAAAGAAATAGTTTAAGAATTTTCAGTTCAGAGTTGAAATCAGAAGGTCTCTACTGAATTGTTGAGATAGGAGGGTAAGCCATGTAACCACTGAGTAGCTTCTATGAACTGGATAGAAATGAAGGCTGCAGTTACAAATTGCACATATATTTGGTATGGAACTAAAAAACCAGTGTTTGAACTAGAATAGAAAATTTTAAGAGTGAATATGGCAAGGGTTGGCAAAATTTTTTCTTTAAAGGGCCAGATGGTAAATATTTTAGGCTTTGTGGGCAGTATGGCCTCTGTGACAACTACTCAGCTCTGTTGTTTAGCAAGGAGGCAGCAGCAGACAACACGTAAGTGAATGCATGTGGCTGTTTCAATAAAATTGTATTGCTGAAAACAGGCAGCAGGCTAGATTTGGCTCATAGGCTGACCCCTGATTATGGTCTTTTACACTGAGGTGAATATGGATGTTATCCTCAGATATCAACATTTTTAATATTTAGGAATGGATTTGATCTTCTTTGGGGAAACAAAGAAGTAAGTGCAAAAACAGTATGGGCCTCAATTTTTCTCAACCATTTCTATCTAAAGCATGGTCAATACCCAATGTTATTTATTGTTAGAAAATCAGGAAAACTGAAGTTTTACCTCAGAATAATCTGAGTTAATTCACTTTTAAAATAGCTTTTTTTGTTTTAATCACACGAACAAATGTGCACTAAAATGCGAAATGATAAAATACAGATAAGCTCAAAAACTTGACAATAACTTTTGACATTTTGGGTTTTATCTTTCAAATCTTATGTGTTGTTACAAATATGAGATCAAACTGTGCATAATTTTGTTTTATACTTTCTAACTTAATAAATGAGTTTTTGTTAAATTAGAAAGAAATGCAACATCATTAGTCATCAGGAAAATGCACATTAAAACCACAATGAGCTACCACTTCAGACCCAGGAGGATCTGTGAAATTAAAAGACTGAAATATCAAGGAATGGCAAGGATGTGGAACAACTGGAATTCCCATACACTGCTGGCGGAGGGTAAAATGGCAGGTAGAAGAACCACTTAAAAAATGAACTGCTTTTAATAAAATTAAACATGTGTGTCCCTGTGACAGAGTAATTTCACTCTTAGGTCTGTACCCAGGAGAAATAAGTGGCCATGCCTCCCACAAAGCATGTACAGGATATTCATGGCAATGTTATTCATAATAGCTTCAAACTGGAAACAACCCAAATGTCCATCAACATGAGAAGAGCCTATCTATAAAATAGAATGCTACTCAGCAACAGAAGGAGCAAACAACCAATACATGCACCAACATGGGAAAATTCTACAGATGTAATGAATGAAAGAAGCTAGACACAAAAGAGCATACACTGTGATTCTGTGTAGATGAAGTTCAACAAGCAAAACTAACCTATGGTGACAGACACTGGAAGAGTTTACCTTAATTATAACCACCACCCAAATCAAGATACAAAGTGTTCCAACCCCAGAAAGCTCCCACATGCTTCTTTCTAATATCTTGACTTAGGAGGTGGTTTGAAGGATGCATATATTTTCAAAACTTACTAAACAGTACACTTAAAAGTCTATGCCATTAAGATATGTAAGTTATACCTTAATAAAGAGAAACATGTTCTAAAATAAAAAGTTGATTTCTACCTTAAAAGGGAAAATCAAACAGAAACAGACAAAACCCATAAAGGCATTATTTGAAGGAGAGTGCTTTTAAATTATAGAATTTGAAATGGAATGAAGAGGAGAGTCAACTCTTGTTTTGAGGAAGCCATCTTTATTGTACTGTCTCCATTTCATGCCCATCGTTATTTCTTTTGGGTCTAAGGTCATAAGGATTGCCTTGCTTTTCCATACCTTTTTATTTCCATTTGGAAAACAGATGAGATTGAATAACTACCTGGAGGGATGTCCTGAGGAAGAGCAACGAAAAATGTCAAGGACATCCTAAATGATGTCTCCCAGTACTCACTTTATAAAGACCTGTGGGAAACATTCATCTCAAACATCAGTATCTAGAAAATCTGTGATTCTTCTGAACAACAAGGCTGTTTTCCTCTTGTGGACACCTAGAATCTTGTCACTGACCTTGTCCCCTTTTAGCTCTGAGTACCAAACAATTTTTATCAAATAAGAGCCCTCATCTGGCACACACACAACTTAGTATATGAATCTGACTCCAAGGTTTATTTTTGTATTTTCCCTTACATCAATTGACCTAACATTTGAAAATCGTCTGTTTCTTTTAGAACTGAGATACAGTTCAAATGCTATAAATTCGACCTTTCAAAATGTATTATTCACTGGTTTTTAATATATTCACAAATTTCACAAACTGTGAAACAGTCACCATCATCTAAGTCCAGAATATTTCATCGCCCCCAAAAAGGAACTCATTAGCAGCCCTCCCCATTCACCACTGATAGACAACTTCTAGCAACTCTGAATTTACTTTGTGTTTCTATGGATTTGCCCTTTCTGAACATTTTGTATGGATGAACCCATAGAATATGGGGCCTTTTGTGTCTGGCTTCTTTCACTTAGCATAATATTTTCAAAGGTCATCCGTGTCATACCATATGTCAATATTTCATTCCTTTGTATGGATGAAAAATATTCTGTTGTAAGGATATATCACATTTTATTTGTCTATTCATCAATTAATGGATAGTTGGGTGTTTCAGCTTTTTGCTATTATGAATAATGCTTCTATAAGCATTTCTGTCAAGTTTCTGTGTGGATACATGTTTTTATTTCTCTTGAGTATATAGTTAGGAGTAAAATGAATGGGTGCCATGATAACTCTCTGTTTAAGTTCTTGAGAAACTGCCAAACTATTTTCCATAGTGGCAATGTACCATTTATGATCCCACTAGCAGTGTGAGAGTGTCCAAATTTCTGTACATCTTTCTAACATTTGTTATTGCTCATCATTTTTATCATAGCCATCTTAATAGGTGTGAACCAGCATCCCATCATGGTTTTGACTTGCATTTCCATGACTAAAGATGTTGAGCATCTTTTCATGTGTTTATTAGATATTTGTGTATTTCCTTTGGTGGAATGTCTACTCAAATCCATTGCCCATTTTAAAATTGAGCTATTAGTCTTTTTACTGTTGAGTTATCATTTTTTTCACAATACTTTTGTAAGCCTCATTGTATTCATTGAAGATGGCAACAAGAGATAAATATATTTCTATAAAGAGGGTGAGGGTTTGCTAATATTCGCTTTTGCAGAGATAACCAATCCTATTAGTTTTGATATTTTAGAAGTGATATTACATATTTTAAATCAACTTGTTAAAATACCATCTCATGAAACCACAAGTTGTATATCTTTATGTCTAAATTTCAAATGTTGGATTAATTGCTCATACTCTGCAAACTGGCATTAGGAAAGAATTTGTCATTTTTACTGCTTTCTTTTCTGCCATAAGTATATATTAAACACTTTCAAATAATAAAAATAAAAAGGACAAGGAGGCTGGGCACAGTGGCTCACACCTGTAACCCCATAAGGGCGAGGTGGGTGGACCACCTGTGGCCAGGCGTTTGAGATCAGCCTGGCCAACATGGCAAAACCCTACCTCTGCTAAAAATACAAAAATTAGCTGGGTGTGGAGGCACATGCCTATAATCCCAGCTACTTGGGTGCATGAGGCACGAGAATCACTTGAACCCAGGAGGCAGAGATTGCAGTGAGCCAAGATTGCATCACTGCACTCCAGCCTGGGTGACAGAGTGTGACTCTGTCTCAAACAAACAAAAAAGACAAGGAAATAAAGATGAACCTTTGATAAATTTAGAACTTACAAATAAATTACTCTGATGGCTTTTTTTTTTTTTAAACTAGATTGCCTATTGTAGCAGCCAAAACTTTTTGTTAACTTCCGTAAGCCAGTCTCAATTTGATTATTCATTTGAAGTCCCAGTTCCCTTTAATGAATGAATCAAAATATAAAGCACCTTGTTTTTTTAATTATGGAAAAAATAATTAGCTAATTATTAAACTGGAATCCACATAAGTTCATAAATCACATTTTGAACACTACATTTCTTTTTTTTTTTATTATACTTTAAGTTCTAGGGTACATGTGCATAACGTGCAGGTTTGTTACATATGTACACTTGTACCATGTTGGTGTGCTGCACCCATCGACTCGTCAGCACCCATCAACTCATCATTTACATCAGGTATAACTCCCAATGCAATCCCTCCCCCCTCCCCCCTCCCCATGATAGGCCCCGGTGTGTGATGTTCCCCTTCCCGAGTCCAAGTGATCTCATTGTTCAGTTCCCACCTATGAGTGAGAACATGGGATGTTTGGTTTTCTGTTCTTGCGATAGTTTGCTGAGAATGATGGTTTCCAGTTGCATCCATGTCCCTACAAAGGACACAAACTCATCCTTTTTTATGGCTACATAGTATTCCATGGTGTATATGTGCCACATTTTCTTAATCCAGTCTGTCACTGATGGACATTTGGGCTGATTCCAAGTCTTTGCTATTGTGAATAGTGCCGCAATGAACATACGTGCGCATGTGTCTTTATAGCAGCATGATTTATAATCCTTTGGGTATATACCCATGAGCACTATATTTCTAAAAGGAACTTACTGCCACTACTGATAATTTAACACTTAGACATAATAATTCTTACATTATCTTTTTTAGCTGTTTATTATCTGATGGGTCAAATAATTTTTCAAATATAACAGGTTGTAAACAAATCCTTGGGCTATTAATTTGGAGTGCATAGCCCTAAAAGAAAAAGCTAGTTATGTGGGTTGATGCAATTTGGGGTATTAGATAACCATACTCAGAGAACTAGGAGTAGATCATGGCCCATAGTGCATTTCTGGTGTTTCTTACACATTCAAAGCTGAAGTGAAAAGGGTCTCAAACCAGAGGAAAAGACAAAATGCCAAGATGTTAAAACACTGCCTGAAGAAATTTTAAAGTATTAATAGGAAGGAAGATTCTTCTAATGAGAGGTATTACTCTTCTTGGTGCTAACACAATTTCTCTATGCACAGGAAGAAATGGCCATTTCACTACTCCACATTTTAATCTGCTTCTTTCTCACTGAAGTATAAAATACACACATAGTTTTGTATGTACACATCAGATTAAAATTTAGAATGTCGAGCACCCCACAGGGATTCCATGTGCCTCTTTCGAGTCAATATCTCCTTTATGAGGGTAACCACCATTCTCATCGTTATCATAAAGACAGGTTTTGCTCATTTTAACTCTTTAAACAAATGGAGTAATATAGACTGTTTCTTGTCTCTTATTCTAAGTTCTTTCACTCAATATCATGTGAGTTCATCCATGCTGTTAGTTATTACTAAGCATATTCCATGATTTGAATATGTCACAATTTATTTACACAGTCTACTGTTGCCAGACCTATGGGTTCCCCCCCTACCCCAGGATTGGGAATAAATCTGCGGTGAACATTCTTGTATGTGTCTTTGGGTGGGCCCATACTCTCATTTCTATTGAGTATGTTCCCAGGAATATAACTACTCAGTCATATTGATACGTTTAGCTTTAGGAGATACTGCTAAAGAGTTTTCCAAACTTTGGCTTGATTTATACTTCCACAAGCCACGCATGAGAGTTCCAGTTGCTTCACATCTCACCAACATTTGCTATTGTCAGTCCTTTAAGTGTCAGCCATTCTGGTGGAGTAAAGCACCACACTTCAATCTGATGGATGCAATTCTATTTTTAAGGAACATAATGCCACACAGAAGGCACTATTTGTAAAAACAAAATGGAGCTTTGCACTCCATAGACCTGGACACCATTATTATCCTAAGAATGCGGGGGAAGGCCATCTGCAAGAGTTTGCTCAGCCCCAAGAGGCAGGAAGAAGCCCTGATGTCTTTCTTCCTGAAATAACTCACTCACTGCATCTATTAGAGTAGGGTAGGAGTATATTCTGAGACTGCGTATTTTCAGATTTCTGAGAGCTCAAAGTCCAAGGGCCTCAGAGCCAAGTTTCCATTCAGTTTAAAACTACTGAAACATTCTGTCTGGACACTTTCAGGACATAAAGTGGGAATCCTTCACTTAGTACCTTTCACTTGGTTCTCTTCCTGTCCTCATTAAATCCCTTGAGTCCAGAGTTTACTAGAAGCAACTTTCATCTTTCCCTTTGGAAGGGCCATATCATGACTGGCTCCCAAATGGGTCCATTTTGAAACACTAGTGAAGCTCCTTAGTTTTATTTTAAGATTTAAACAATGTTGCTAAACCAAAATATTGTTTAGAAGTCAGACCAACTGACCTTATAACTCCCCCCCCCAAAAAAAAACAAGCAAAGAAAAATGGAGGATTTGCATTTTCCAACATCAATAAAATATTTTTGTCCTAAAATCATTTTGAAAATGAAACAAGCAGATTTTTTCTTTTTTAAACCACGAAGGTATTTTACGCTTGGTGAAATGAAGTGTCGGAACAATCAAGTGTATTTGGGACAAAAACATTCCTTCTCTTGAGAAAACAGGATGTTTGCTTTGCTTGGTCCCAGTACTAAAAGATGTCTGTCTTCATTAATCTAATTCATCACATAATTGCTCAATTCTTTGTTTTCCAGCTGTAAAGGGAGAAGGATGAAAGAAATAACCTAACCATGATAGTTAATATTTTGTAATAGCAGTGGGAGAAGAGATAGGGTTTAAGTGCTTGATACCACTCCAGGAAGAGCAAATTCCAGACTGTACTCTATGTAAGGATTTACTGAGTGATTCAGGTAGCCACTCTCCTGAGAACTGCTGTCACTGGGAGAAGGTACTTAAAGGGCCATGTTCATTGCTCCAGAACACAGGGACTGCAGGAGAATTTCGGGTTGCTATTTTTAGGGAGACATTTGTTTCCAAACAAAGGGCTCTCTGCCAGCTATTTTAGAAGCACTTGCATATTTATTCAGCCAACTCTCTGTGCTGGGGATTGTCTTTGGGCATTAAGGTTTTATCAATGTCTATTTAAAGCAGAATAAAAAATAGCTCAAGATGAAAACATCCAATATTTCCAGTTTAGAATGTAAGGCACTTCCTTTTTTCTTACAGGGTTGGTATCTGGTTTCTCCCTCTCTCCCTTCCTCTCCCCGTTTCTGAAATTGCCACCTGTCTTACAATCTGTAGTGTGTCTTGGTTTAATAGGTGCCGTTTTCCCTTTTAGCGGTATTTAAAATAATAGTGCACTTTAACAAATGATTGATCTGATGAAATATTTGTGTGTGTGTGTGTGTGTGTGTGTGTGTGTGTGTGTATAGCTTTGAGAGAAAGTAAATCTCTGTTAGGACCTATTTACAAGCTTCATCTGTTTACATGCACCATGGAACAAACAGCATTGTGATGTCATGTCATGAAAGAGGTAACATGCTATCATTCATATGGTGCAAAGTGGGAAAGCAGGCAGAATGGGAAAGGTAAAATGGGCTCATGATAAGATATCAATAAGACCTAATGTTTTCTTGGGCTTGTATTTCACTTTAAGTCCACGTGTTCAAATCACTTAATTCTTGGAAAGATCAGACAGAAGTTCCTGATTCAGAATCCCCAGTCCTTAAGTACCCTTTTCGCTCTTTCTCTCTTTCCCTTCCTTCCTCCCCTCCCCTTCCCTTCCCTTCCCTTTCCTTTCTTCCTCTCTCTCTCTCTCTCTCTCTTTCTTTTTGAGATGGAGTCTTGGTCTGTCACCCAATCTGGAGTACAGTGGCACGATCTCAGCTCACTGCAACCTCCGCCTCCCGGGTCAAGCAATTCTCCTGCCTTAGCCTCCTGAGTAGCTGGGATTACAGGTACATGCCACCACATCCGGGTTTTTTATTTATTTATTTATTTATTTATTTATTTATTTTGTATTTTTAGTAGAGACGGGGTTTCACCATGTTAGCTGGGATGGTCTCAATCTCCCGACCTCGCGATCCGCCTGCCTCAGTCTCCCAAAGTGTTGGGATTACAGGCGTGAGCCACTGCACCCAGCCGTACCCTTTGCTTTCAATTCATTCCAGAAATACCTATGAAATACAAGGCACTGGGTTCACAATTAAAGACTCAAATAAAAACCAAACTCCATACTCATCCTTGAAGCACCCCCAGCCAGTGAGGGACCTCCTGTGTGATGGGTTTTCTCTCTCTCAACACATATATACACACAGACACCAAAATCTCCTGAACCCCCCCAAGAAACCGTTTGACTCTGAAAGTCATCTCAACAGAGGTGCCACTAACACATCATAGCATAGAGAGGTGACAGTGACCCCCACACACTCCTTGCTGTTAGAAAAGTGTGTCGTGTGTACATGTGCATGCCTGCTCATTTAGGAAGAAGGTGGCTTCAAGGAGAAGTAGGGAGGGAAAGGCACTGCAGGCAGAGAGAACAGCAGGCACAGCCTAAGGATGCTGTGTCACATGCGAGGACACTGAGTGGCTAGTGGCTAGTGCATGGCACATTTCGGGGCACGTGACAAGAGATCAGTGTCAGGCAGGCTGGGGCAGCTGTGCAGGGCTCTCTGCTCATGCTAACATGTTTAGACATTTGGAGTTGATTCTGTAAGTGTTGAAGGGCCATGAATTCCAACATCAGATCATCTGGCTTAGAGCTGAAACTGCTTCTGGCCCCATCTACCCATCACTGTGCTTTGTTGGGGTAGATGTGAGTCCCAAGTACACATACTTCTTGTTTTGAGTAAAGGGACCACTGGTCCGGAAGGAGCATTAGCTGTCCTGTACAATCACTCAGGACCACTGATGAACGAATACACCAATCTTTAGAGACCAGGATAGCTCAGTATCATAACAGATACCAGAACAGTAACAGGAGCTAATGCTTAGCTAAGTACTGTTTTTAGCCCCTGCCATATATTAATTCATTTCCTTCTCACAATAGCCACATGAAGTAGGTACTATTACTCTCTTCATGTTACAGACAAGCAACCTCGTGCACACAGATGTTAACTGACCTGCCCAAGATCACACAGAGCTAAGTAAGTGGTGGGTTGGGGTATGAAACTGGCTGCCCCTTAAGTTCCGACTTTAAGCTGCATACTGCCTTGCCACTCTTTGGGAGGGGGAGTAAATGGTGCAACTTGAGAGTCTCCCATGTCTTTCATTATCCCTCCATCAGTTCCCGTGGATGCTTAAAATCCACTGTGACAGATCCACCCATTCATTGACCGTTTGTTTTATTAGGAAAGGTCTAAACCTTGAGGATCCAAGAAACTGAGACCCCCCTTCCCATCTTCAAGTTGTGCACAGAGTTCAGGTTGTGAGGAAGGGTTAGGGGCAGGCAGCAAGGCAGGGGCATGTCAGTGGGATCTGACCAGCAACTGAGGCACTACAGAGACTCTGAGAGGACCGAGGCCACCGCTTAAGACTCTGCTTCTATTCCTAAGATACAAGAACATATAAAACCAGTGTTTCTCAAACTTCAGTCCTTTGAAGTACTGCCTTCACAATTTTGCACATATTAACAGGCTGCTATACACTTATGATTTCTGTCTCAATTGGTTTTCTTCTTAAATAAAATTTAGAGGAAATTTTTATATTACTACTATAAAGGGGAAAGGAGTGCCATTTGCCATAAATAGAAAGGTAGGGTAAAAAATAAACAGGGTTTTCAGGTCAACTGCCCGTGTTTGTAAAGTTTTACTGGAACAAAGCCATGCTCAATTGTGAAGCTCTGAAGCCGCAATAGTAGAGTTGAGTAGTTGCAAAAAATATCAAATGGCCTGCAGACGCTAAAATACTTACTGCCTGGCCATTTAAGAAAATTTGCAGACCTCTGAAATAAATACAATCCAGTCCTACCTAGGTATTGTTGCCATCCTCTGTTAAAAAGAGAGATTAGCAGAGATTCATCTAACAGTAAGGCTGTATTGGCATCAGATTTTTCTCATTGGTAATAAAAGACAATAAATATTGAAAACGAAATAACTTTATCATTAAATGAGTAGATACTAACTCATGACAAGTTCGTTATTCCCTAAAATTACATTTCATATCACAGCATGCAGTTTACACTTAGGGGAATACAGAATTAAACTAGTATACATATCAAATCAAACCACATATATAATTTTTTTTTTTTTTTTTTTTTTAGACAGTCTTGCTGTGTTGCCCAGGCTGGCGTGCAATGGCTCGATCTTGGCTCACTGTAGCCTCTGCCTCCCGGGTTCATGCGATTCTTGTGCCTTGGCCTCCAGAGTAGCTGGGATTACAGAGGCACGCCACCATGCCCGGCTAATTTTTTTGTATTTTTAGTAGAGACAGGGTTTCACTGTGCTGCCCAGGCTGGTCTCAAACTCCTGACCTCAAGTGATCCACCCACCTCAGCCTCCCAAAGTGCTGGATTACAGGTGTGAGCCACCATGCCTGGTCTATAATTATAGAATACTTGATTTGGGAGCGAATACAGGTGAAGATACTGAAAACTGTGTAGCCTTAAATGTGTGCAAGAAGTTCACTGTTTAGAGAAGCAAAGGGTAGTTGAAAGGATGCTGAGAATTAGAATTAAGACCCATGGGTGTAAACCAGCTGTGTGACCTTAGGCAGGTCTCTTACCCTCTCTCAATTTCAGGAAACTGAATCAGAATATGATTCCTGTCCTACCTGCTGCACGGGATAACCTGAAGTCTTGGGGCTCTTGCCATTAGTAAAGCCTCTTGTGACCATGAACTACCACAGCACCACTGATGTCCTCCCCAGCTTTCCTCTCGGGTGGCTAACAGCAAAAGCGGTCTTGCTGAGAAGGCCACAGAGTGGATAGGAGTTGGTTGGGAGAAGGGACATGATGGATCTGGAGGAAGGCAGGCTACAGAGTCCCAAATAAGGCAGAGGAGAGATGGAAGGTGCCAGATGAGCAAAGAAAGGCAGCTGCTGGGAGGGCGGGGAAGGGGAAGGGGAAGGGGAAGAGAAACTTTGCCTCTGTGGTGATTTAGCTTGGGCTCAGTACCACGGGAAGACCCCGATGGCCTCACCTTGAGCTGACTGAGGCAGGAAGGGGGCCAAGCATCCTTTCTAACACCCCAGTTCAGTTTTCTCCATGGAGTTGAGTTCCAGGATACCAGGATACTCTCCCATTCTCTGATTACACATGTCTCGGCATCTCTGGGCAAATGAGCCATCTGGCTCCCGCTTTAAGTAGCCCAGAAAGGTGGATATTTATTTTAGAAACCATGCTTGCAAGCTTTATTTTTAAGGCTGTGACATAATATTTGGGGCTGCACTTCTACGTTCTAAACAATTCAAAATGAATAGAGCCTCTACTTTTAACTTTTCTCCTAAAGTATAATCAAGGCTGTAACTATAATAAAACACAGCTGTGGCAGCAGCAACAGTGGCAGCCAAACTGTGTCACCACAAGAAGCAGTAGCAGAGAACCACTCTCATTCAACACCTACTATGTGCCAAGCATGGTGCTAAATGCATTACCCCATGAGGTCCAATTCACAAAACAATCCTGCAGCATTGCTGTGATAATCTCCACGCAATGGGTTAGTTCATTTCACGTGAAGCAAAATTTTGCCATGTGCCCAAGTTGAGACAGCTAGAGGCGAAGGCTGCATTTGAACTCAGCTCAGGCTAACTTCAAAGCCCTTTGTTCTTTCCCCTGTGCTGTTCTATTGTGTAAGGGACATTTCTCATTTTTCTAAGGTGAGAATGTACTGAGTGTCCCCACTCCAGGAGACAGGCAGTGGGGAGAAATGTGTCAGTAAAGCTGAAGGAATGCTAATACCTTCCTTTGCAGTCTGAGTGTTAATGGGCTTTGAGTCCCGCAGTGGCACTGACATCACCGGGCTGCTGGTACCCAAACAGAATTTTTATTTTTTAAAGAAATTTCCTAAACAGATGCAGGCAAATACTCATATCTGGCAAGTAGAAAGGGGCAGCAGATTTTTATTTTCCAGCTTCTAGGATATTTTTAGATATAAAAGTAGGAAGTTTCCAGCCTTTCGCTTACTTTTGGGAGGCTCTTTGGGGATTTGTGTGCCACAGAGCAAGAAGAGAAGGTGTGGGTTAATGGTAGTCTCTGGTGAGCAGAACAAAATGATCACAGTGAACCTTGGAAGCAAAGTAACAGGCTGGGATCTAACACGGGAACAAATGAAGAAATAAACTAAAATTAGAAAGACATTAAGTGCCCTGATGATGATTTTTATGTAATTTCCCAACTACACAGGGCAACCTACAATATGAATTTCCCTGTTATTAAGCCAGTAAAATCCAGCAGTAGAACCAATGAGCACATCAATATAATTTGTGCACCAGCAAAGGTGATTCTAACTAAGGTTAAGTGCCTTTAGTCCAAAAGGTTTGTTTTAATCTAAGTTGAACAGTAAAGGGGGAATGAGAGAAACACAGAACAACAAAATTCTCCCACAGAAGTATCTAAGTGCCATACAAAGCACATTCATTCCATCCAATCGACCCATGGGGACGTTCACGTCTAAAGTATAAACTGGAATTTAGAGACTTTATGAAAAGCTGTTCTTAAGCTCAATATGCCCCCAAATGAAAAGGTGTCAATGAGTACTTAGGGACTCTTAAATTCAGAGATTATTCAATTGCTCTATTCTACAAATACACTTATGAAACTGTCATAGGAAAAAAATGCTGTGAAATACACGTTAGAAAGCATTCTCAAACAAAATCAGACATGTTTTGCTCATCACTCAAGGGCATGGGCACATAAACATAACCTCAAAGAGCAATACAAAGAGGCTCCCCTGCATGAATTCATGGCCAGTGGTTTTCAGAAAGAAAGGAACTAGGATGAGGGGATGGCAGCAACAGTACCTTCCACGGTGTTTTTGTTACAGACACAGGGTGGGGGCACCCAGTCTTGGAGGAGGCCAGTGACCCATGGGAACCTAGCCTAACCTCAGGGGCATCCAGGGTATTCTTTTTTTTTTTTTTTTTTTTTTTTTTTTTTGAGACGGAGTCTCGCTCTGTCGCCCGGGCTGGAGTGCAGTGGCCGGATCTCAGCTCACTGCAAGCTTCGCCTCCCGGGTTTACGCCATTCTCCTGCCTCAGCCTCCGAGTAGCTGGGACTACAGGCGCCCGCCACCTTGCCCGGCTAGTTTTTTTGTATTTTTTAGTAGAGACGGGGTTTCGCCGTGTTAGCCAGGATGGTCTCGATCTCCTGACCTCGTGATCCGCCCGTCTCGGCCTCCCAAAGTGCTGGGATTACAGGCTTGAGCCACCGCGCCCGGCCTGCATCCAGGGTATTCTACTGTCCCTTCCTCACAGCACCCAAGTCCTAATTCTGGCCTAATTCTTGTCTTCCACTTTCCTTTTGACCTCCTGACTGCAGTGTCTCCCCTATCCCTGGACCCCCTTCTGTGATAGCTAAAGTTTGGCAGAGGTAAGGTCCAAACCCCAACACATGTCCATCTTTGCTTCTCCCTCTTAACTGGGCTTCTGCCATGCACAACTACCCAAGACACCTGCTCAGCTCAGCCTTTTTCACTGGCAAAAGCCCTAGAAGATCTAATGTCTTCTGGGGGAGGGAACTGGGAAGAGGAAGCAGCTTATGGAAACGCTGCTGTCTAAACAGGATTAAAAGCATCAATTCTCATGTCACGCCTGGGCTGTTAGGCAATACCAATGTTCCTCTCATTCAGGTAGAAAACACAGCCTCAAAGAAGTTGAATAACTTGTTCTGGGCCCCTAGAAGATAAACGAATGACTACAATTTGAATACACACCTAGAATTGTTTTGCCTCTGACAACTTTTCAGAAAGTAAAGCCAGGGAGAAGCTGGGTTTGCCTTATAAAACTGGTCACATTTAACCACTTGATCAATCTAACTTCACTGAGCAAAGCTTCATGCTAAGTTCAGGGGCTACAAGGTGAGAAAGACATGATGCATGCTTTTTAGGAGTTTATAATCAAGCCAGGGAGACTCACTGGTGTGTGAAGAATCATACTATCTGTATAATATAATAAGTTTGCGGTTCATGGAGCTTTGTGCAAAGCACTGTGAGAACACGAGGTTGGGGAGGGAGAAATGAATAACTCTGCCTAGAGTGTGGAACGAGGCTTAGGGGTGGCTTCAAAGAGGAAATAACATTTCATCAGGCTCCTGGGGTTCAACTGAAGGAGAAGGAGGTGAATCCTCAGAAAAATGGAGACATAGGGCTCCTAAGTCAGCATGGTGTAGTGTGGCTGGAAGCTGGGTGTGTCTACTGGTAGGAGATAAGTGTGGGATGGGATCACAGAGCAGCCCTAAGTGGCATCTGTGGCCACTGGATGAGCCACTTAAAGCAGATGTTGGCAAACCATGGCCTGTGGGCCAAACCTAGTCCCTCACCTGCTTCTGTAAATAAAGATTTACTGGAACATAACCACACTTGTTTGTTTATGTTTTCCATGGCTACTTTTGTGCTATCATGGCAAAGTTAAGTAATGAAGACCAGGACAAATATTTTCTTTTTTTTGAGACAGGGTTTTGCTCTGTTGCCCAGGCTGGAGTGAAGTGGCATGAAAATGGCTCACTGCAGCCTCAGCCTCCTGGGTTCAAGTGATCCTCTTGCCTCGGCCTCCTGATTAGTCACAGGTCCACACCATCACTGTCAGCTAATTTTAAAAAATTTTTTGTAGAGTTGGGGTCTTGCCATGTTGCCCAGGCTGGTCTCATTAAACTACTGGGCTCAAGAGATCCTCCCATCTCCTTCTCCCAAATTGCTGGGATTGCAAGTGTGAGCTACTGCACAGGGCCTCAAAAATATTTTCTAAAATTTCAAACATTTTTTAAAAAAAGAGCTGGTTCCTTTTTTTTTTTTTTTTTTTGAGACGGAGTCTCACCCTGTCGCCCAGGCTGCAGTGCAATGGCGTGATCTCAGCTCATTACAACCTCCGCCTCCCAAGTTCAAGCGATTCTTCTGCCTTGGCCTCCTGAGTAGCTAGGATTATAGGCACGCGCCACCATGCGCGAAGAGCTGGTTCTTTTAAAAAATGGTTTGCTGACCTTTGGCTTAACGATCTGAAATATCAGTTGAATTTCTGTAACTGACTTAAATGCATGTGATCAGGCTTGCTAGGGCTTTACTCCCATGGTTTCTAAACAGTATCATCTTAAATCTTCTTTCTCATCATGGACCATCAGCTATTATCTATATTATAAGCTTGTCTGGACATTTCTTTTATAATCCAAATATTATGCCTTCATTTATTGTTTCTCTTTTTCATTAATTGTTTTTATTTCACGGCTTTGCCACATGCTTTCCTCTTCTGACATCACTAGTAACCTCCCACACCACCAGCAGAAGTTCATCATTCAACTTTGAGTCTGTTTGCTTCCTTTGCCTCCTTCTCCAATTCTTAGTAAAATTTTGTGCCACCTTTAGAATGCTGCTAAAAATCGATTTTTTTTTTTACTTGCCATTACCGTGTTCAAATTCTATGCTTTGACAGACAGCTACTTCTCTGCAAAAAGGCTTCCCTAGTTCTATAAGCCCTTGGAAAATACAAGGTATACCCAGCAGTATTTACAAAACAGAAAAAAAAAAAAATGAAGAAATAAGCACACTGTTCTGTTAGGCCACGTTAAAGGATTTCTTTTACTTGTAAATCCCCTTACATATGTAAAATCAAATTTGATCTATAAAAATTAAATTTGCACATGATTTTCTAGGGGATACATCTCTAATATAGAGCAAGGAGTATGGTTATTGTTTTATTAACCACTGGCAATAAAGTAGAGTGGAAAAAGGAACTGGGAGTTTTAAATGCTGCTTCCTATGGCACGCAGTATATATTTCAATTTGAATATAGACTTTCTCATCAAACTGCCTGCTTCCAAATCTTAGCACTGCCCCTTACTAACTGTGTTACCTTGAGTAAATTAATGTCTCTGTGTCTCAGTTTCCACATCTGCCAAAAAAAAAAAAAAGATGGGACTTGGGAAGGAGGAATTATAACTAATCTATCTCATAGGGTTGTTATGAGGATCAATGGGATAAAGCATTAAAAGTGGTTAATGTAGGCCGGGCATGGTGGCTCACGCCTGTAATCCCAGCATGTTGGGACGCCGAGGTGGATGGATCACTTGAGGTCAGGAGTTCAAGACCAGCCTGGCCAACATGATGAAACTCCATCTCTACTAAAAATACAAAATTTAGCCGGGCGTGTGGCAGGTGCCTATAATCCCAGCTACTTGGGAGGCTGAGGCAGGAGAATTGCTTGAACCCAGGAGGTAGAGGTTGCAGGGAGCTGAGATCACGCCACTGCACTCCAGCCTGAGTGAC
>NW_016811040.1:2177489-2234696 GCF_001698545.2 Rhinopithecus bieti | reverse complement strand
ACTGAGTGACCAAAAAAAAAAAAAAAAAAAAGTGGTTAATGTAGTACTTGGCACATAGAAAATACCCTGTCTAGTTAGCTATTACTATAATGATTCTTAAATTTTCCCAGTTTTTACCCTTCTTTTTTCTCCCACAGCATAAAGAAGAGTGCCTTGGGAACAGCACTGTGGGACCTGACAAATCGTGGTGAACATGAAGTCGTTTTTACCTCCTGTCTTTCTGATTCTCCTCTGAGGAACATTTTCTTCCACACTCCCCGCCCACATGGTTTGGGTGAAGTCAACCTCAATCCCGGGCTGTAGATATTGTCACATAATCCAGACCTGGCTAATCACAATATTCTATCCCCCGTCCAAAGCAATGCATTCATAGAGGGGCACATGACCCAAGTTAGGCCACTGAGAATCTGTCCCTTGGCTTTGATGGAACAATCGGGATCTAAGAGTCTCTCTTTTTAACGGGTCAATAGATTATCAGCCTGGAGCTGTTGGTGCCCTTCTTTGTCAGACATGGGGAAAGTCTTCCTGAGAATGAAGCCAGCACAGCAAAAATCAGCTGTGAGAGACAAAGAAACAATGCCCCGAAAACAAACATGTGCCCTTGGATCCAGCATATTACTCTGGACTTTTCAGTGACATGTGCAGAGTTTTGTAGCTTAAGCCAGCTTGGGCTGGGTTTTCTATCACTCTCATCTAAAGGATTCTGACACATACAGATGAACTGACATGTCCTATGGCTAGAACGGAATGTGAATCTTGCTAATCTTGCTATTGCAGAAAAGGCATGGGGAGGAGAGGTGGCCGACTTCACTGTAGTCTTGGTTATGTCTTCAGCCAGTTGGGACAGCTGGGAAAACCGTTTCATCTTTCTGAGTCCTAGTGTACTTGTATGTCAAATGAGAGAGGTGAGTGAAAATCAATCTCTAAGATCCCTTTTCACCTCTAACATTCTACGAGTATCTATTATTCTTGGGTTCATTTCAGTTGCGTATACTGTGGTATAATTGGTTACTGATTCTCATATTTGCCTGCTTCCTTCTGTTTCAACTTTAAAAATACCCTATTAGACTCTCAAGCTCTATATTCCAAGTGTTTATTTCTTTCCCTTCAATTTCCTTTTAACAAAAATATATTTATTTTGTGTACTTGGACATAATGATCCCATTTTCTTCCCATTTCTATATTTTTAAATCTAATTAAGGTGATAAGCTCCTTGAGGGCTGATGCTAGAGTTTTCCTGTGGGTGTAAACATTATTTTTTTTAATTGCCAACCAAGCTGCCAGTTTTTACAGAGCAGCAGGATATGGGTTTTAAGTAATGTAAGCAGGAAATGGGTCTCCAGCCCACACAAAATAATGCAGAAGTACTGATTTTCCCTGAGACCACATCTGGCTTACTCATTTATAATTTCAGCCTGAACTGAAATTCTCCCACAGAAATGCTGTGTGACATCCATGTCTACAGAACATCAGACCAAAACTGGAGCAGTAGGTGTTCATCCTGTGAATCTCACACACAGGAATAATCTGGCTATTTCAGGTTATCATACCTTTCTCTTCAGTGGTAGCATTTAGAGCCTGAGCCAATTGAATGTTAGCTTCCTATCTTCAAATGTATGGATTTTGAGTAACTCAATGACTCTAAAATTTAGAGGGAGGGAAAGGAACTGGATGAAATGTGGCCAAGTGACCGATCACCTGCAGATGGAATTGCCTAGGGGAAAAAGAGCTTCCCAGAAGGAATGGCACATGCAAGATGCTTTCCTGTCTGATGACCCACTGCATTCTCATTCATGAGGACTCTAAATATTAACAAGACGTCCATTCTAAAAGCCTTAATGGGTTCTTCTTGGCAAATATAACAAAACGACCTGGAGGCAGTGGTTTCATAGGGCTGGCTGGTTCAGTAATTCAATGGTGCTATTACGAGCTTGATTTCTGTCTTTCCACTTTACCATCTACAGTGCATGCTTTGTGCTACAGCTGACTTCCCTGGGGATTGGAGGATGGCCACCAGGGTATTTGTGGCTACCTGTTTCCTTGTTCACATGCACAGAGGGAAGGGTACTTCTGTCCTGATATTCTACACACGAGTCTTGAATTCCCTCTCACTGAACCAGCCTAGGTTACATGTTCACACATGTGGTTGGAACACAAAATATGCTGATTGGCTTTAATTGACTGAGTGGATCCCAGCCCTGAAGTTTTCTCTGAAGCATATAAACCTAACGGGTATAAAAGAAAACTAAAATCTGAGTACAGTTAGGAAAGGTGAAGGTGCAGGAGTACAGTTAGGAAAGGTATCTGCGTGGGCTACCAAGAAACATCTGCTACAATCCCTGAGCAACAGCTCCAAGCAGAGGCAAGGTTCCCAGCTGGGCACCCTCAGAGCAGTGCCTCTGGTTGGCTCTAGGAGCTTTCCCTCTTCAGTCATTTCACCCAAGGGTCATGTTTCCCAGTTCCAAAATCTAAGAGCTCCTGATTCATAACATAATTCCTCCAACTCCATTAGAGGATCATGGTGGGGGTGACTGGCTCTTTGTCCCACGCTCTTGGAAGGCAGTAGCCATGTCTCGGGTATCTCCAGGGTCCCCACGCAGCACCCAGCCCACTGCTCACAGGTGCACAGCACGCCATCACCAAAATCCCCCCGCGATAGAGTGACAGGAAGAGCAGAAGTCCCTCAAGAGTGTCACTGGGCACATATCCCCATGACATCCCCAGGCCTGCTTGAGCCAAGCCATCCACCTAATACTTTCTTATTCCCTACATTTGTACATGTCCAAGAGAGAGAGTAAAATCTGTTGCAGTGTTTATATACTCTGTTTACACTAAAGCCTGTATATTCCAAATCCTTCCCACCTAAAAAAAGGGCAAATTATGACTACTGTTAACATTCATGCCTATCATTTTATCTTATCCTTACTGATACAGGCGAAGATCCTTATGTCCATTGTCAAGATGGGGAAATGGAGTCACCATGTGACTGTGCGATATGCTTGAGTTACTGCTAATGACTCTGGGATCCACAGCGAGTTAGCCAACGCTTTGGAATACAAATCTGCCATCCACGACACCTAACTCCTGCCTTTCCACCAACTGTCAGTCAAGTTTCATCTCAAAATCTCCATATCAATCCCCATTTTCATGTCATCTCGATTCACACCTACCTTTGGCAAGATATCATTAGTGTCAAGTGTGAATTCCACATGACTGTGGAAGGTGAGCAAATCACAGAAATAAGGAAAAGGGAAAAGGTTTTGAGACTGCACTTACATTCTTTGGACATTCCCACTTCAAAGCACTTCTGGAGTCGACAGTATTGGCATCGATTCCTGGTGACTTTATTAATAACACAGTTCTTATCTCGGTGACAAGTGTAAATCATATTCTTCTGAATACTTCTGCGGAAAAAGCCCTGCAAGCAAGCAAGAAGATGAGAAAGCTCAGTAAAGCAAATGAGCTTTGCCAGAAATCAAAGCCAACCTTATCAATGCATTAATTGCTCTTTTTGCATAATGAAGTGATGGCACCAGAAAAGTTAACTTACATAAACCTTAAAATCCTCGTGAGATATCAAGAGCTTCTCCCTTTGTTGCAAACCCAAAAGCCACTTTTAATCAAAACTAGACATGACCATTATTATCTTGCTAAAGGAAAATTAATTCCAAGCTGATTTACTTGGAAAATACCAGAGTTGGGTTCCCTCCAAACAGGCTTAGCTTTCCTAACTGGCTCCCTTGCTGACCAGAACAATTTCAGATCAGCCCACTACCAAGAAGCCCAATATATGAGGATTTTTACCCAATAAAAGAAATTATTGGCTGGGTGCGGTGGCTCACTCCTGTAATCCCAGCACTTTGGGAGGTTGAGGCGGGAAGATCATTTGAGGTAAGGAGTTTGAGACCAGCCTGACCAACACGGTGAAACCCTGTCTCTACTAAAAAAATACAAAAATTAGCCAGGCACAGTGGCGCACGCCTGTAATCCCAGCCTTGGGAGGCTGAGGCAGGAGAATTGCATGAACCTGGGAGGCAGAGGTTGCAGTGAGCAGAGATTGTGCCACCATACACCAGCCTGGGTGACAGAGTGAGACTCTGTCTCAACAAGAAAGAAAAGAAAAGAAAAGAAAAGGAAAAGAAAGGAAAGAAAAGAAAGAGAAAAAAGAAAATAAATTATTTGCCTAATGCGAGAGTTAGTTTTTTCAAAGGAGTCTTCTCTGAGTTCTTTTACACAGCTCCTCTCACAAGATTTAAAATACAATTTTAAAAAATTAACCAAAATTGGAAACAAGAAATAAAAATGAGTGTCTGCCCATTTAATGGCATATTAGAGCTATGTTGTCCAACATGGTACCCATTAGTCACATGAGGTTACTTAAATCAAAATTAATGAAAAGTAAATAAAATTAAGAATTCAGTTCCTTAGTTACATTAACTACATTTCAAATGCTCAATAGCCATATCTGGCCCATAGCTACCATAATTAAACACCATATATATAGCATATTTTCATCATTGCAGAAAGCTCTATTGAGTAGTAATGTACTACAGCATTGACTGACAAGCCCACCTAAGTGTCATCTAACACTCACAGGAAATATAACTTTGTTTGACTTACTATTTACTATTGATTGGACTCAGATTCTCTACAGACTGTAGAAAACTAGTAAATTACACATAATTTTTATCTAGTATAGGTGCAAAACATTTCTGACCAGATGAACAATAACCCCAAATATTATTGTTTTATTGCCTTGTAGGAAATGAACCATTTTCTATCTAACTTTGCAATCTTATTCTGGTATTCTCTTTTCCTTCACTCCTTTCTCTCTTGTTTTCTATCTACCTGAATATCTTTCTCATATCTTCCTTTAAACCAGCTTGGTCATCCCACTATTCCCTTCATCAATGAGCTAAATAATTTTTGGCATGTGCTTACTAAATACTTGAATGAGTTTTTTGCTTTTTAACTTTTTGAAAATCACATTTTGACAAAAGAAGCAATTTACCCTGATTTTCTGTGAAACACCGACAAAATAAAGCAGACTTCAGGCTCCAGAAGCAAGGGTCCCCAACTTCCTCTTTGTCTTCCCTGTTTCTATGTACAGCTTTGCAGACGATGGATGATCAAGTAATGCTTGCTGAATACATACATGAAGGATATACCTGCTGCCTTTTCTGTCTTCTAAATGCCTAAGAAAAACTTCCACGTCGCTATGAGTATTAGGAGTGACGAAGTCTACCTTGCCAGTTGTGATGTGGCTTACATCAACACTAGAAACTACTCTCTTGAATGTAAGAAACACACCATCGAATGCGTTGAACAGAAACTAAGACCCACCATCTGAGTTCAACTTTCCCTGCAGTACATTAACACTGTGGGAGCCAGAGCTAAGAACACTCAAAGCTAAAGCACATTAGCAAAGAATGCTCGTGTAACACACATTGTTTAGGATACTTACGTGGGCACCCTAGGATTTTAATGTCTAAATAAGCATATTTTTACTGGCATGGTTCAACTGTAAGCGCCTGGAAATCTTGTTTAAGGTTGCAACTCCTGTCACATGTCCCAGACACACACATTTTCCAAGAAAACACAGCTTATTTTTGTGCCTCTGGAGCTACAAATATGCTTAGAATCTAAAAGGTTACCAATACTGTGAAATCCTCCCAGAATCTGTGCAGAGTGGTCACCTAAAAATATATCTTTCCCTACAAAAAATATAACTGCGGGCCACCTTCTGTTGCCAGATGCAGAAACTCAGTTTACAGAAACCTCCATCACTCTTCTGCCGAGAAACACTGACACAATGGAAGACATGGTCCTTTACACACGTGGGAAGAAAATGAGATAGGGACAAAGGTGACCCCCTTCATTTATTAAAAACCAAATACTCAGTTCAGCAAACACTTAGTGAGTGACCGGGAAGGCGAGAAAAACAATCTCATGATGCTCAAATGAAGGAAGACTAGAGAATGAAAGAACTTTATATGTCACTAATTACCCAGTCAGTGTGGTTCAGTAACAATGACGGCAGAAACTAAATAGGACTTCTTGGTTTTCCAAATCAGATTTTTGGCTGGATTTCAGGAGAAGGTCTAAGTTTCAGTAAATCATTTCCATCATGGTAGAACACTTGCTGACTAAAATATATGCTATGAGGTATTTTTATACATGGGTTGAGTAAACAGACATGCCCTCCGAGCCAAAGGGAAGCTTGCATCGTACAAATTCTCCTCCTCCTTCATTGGTATTACGAATTGTTATATTAACCTCACTCCCTTCTGGATCACTGCTTTGAGGACCCAGTGTATGTGGTGGGTGAGGGCAGTTATCCTCATACACCTAAAGTTTACTTAGCTAAGATTTCAATTGAGGTTGACTCCTCCTTTTAACAAACTATTTAAAGTGGAAACCATTTCTCTCTGGCTTACTTGGAAAACCAGATCAACTCTCAATATTAGAAGGTACTCATGAAATAAGAGAAATGCAAACAATACAATAATCAGATGTCATTTCACTCCTACTAGGCACTGTGTCTGCTGCAGGCCAGGAGCCCCAGCCCTCCTCACTTCTTGCTGAAAAGGGAGCTTGGCAAGCATGAGACACACATCAGCACTGACTCAAGATTTTCTGTTTGAGGAATTCAGAGAAACAAATAAGCTTCTTATTATGTGACTGATTTAAAGCCATGGATCTGCCCCACCTAAAATTAGACGCCTTAAACTTCGCAACAAAGTTTGGGATAGTTATTGAAGCCAAGGGATGGGTAGACACATCTGGAGGAGAGGAGATTCAAAAGTTGAGCATGTACAGAGGATGAATTCAGTCCCATTTGGAGGAGCAACCTGAGAGGAGAGAGCAGAGGTAGGACAGGTCCAGCCCTGGATTAGGAGTTGAACGCCTGGGCTGCAATCTCCTCATGGTCACTGAGAGGCCTTGAGCGAGGCACAACCATGTGGGACTAAGCTGTCTCTTTCCCTGAATGAGGGGTTGGGCAGTTTACTTGTAAGGTCCTCTCTAGTCACAAATTAACACCAGGAAGTGATGTGTTGGGTAGCTAGAGAGTGAGACTTGGGGAGTTTCTGTGGGCAAAGAAATTGGCGAAAGAAGAGGTAGTATTTGCAGACTAAGGGAAGAGGGACCATCCACCTGCATGGGCAAGAATAGCAACTTCTGGAAACCAGCCTGGGGCTTAAAGGACACCATCATGAGGGCTTTTATATTTGTCTTAGAACTGAGTCATTGCAGCACCTCACTGAGGGCCTCAGGCAGGTATCTGTGCTGGACTGAAGTTGGAATCTTTCAATACTATCCCAAGTGATTGTGGCTAGAAGTCTTAAGATCTGGTTTTCAGCCAGGCGCGGTGGCTCACGCCTGTAATCCCAGCACTTCGGGAGGCTAAGGCGAGTGGATCACCTGAGGGTTGGGAGTTCCAGACCAGCCTGACTAACATGGAGAAACCCCGTCTCTACTAAAAATACAAAATTAGCCAGGTGTAGTGGCGCATTCCTGTAATCCCAGCTACTCGGGAGGCTGAGGCAGGAGAATCGCCTGAACCCGGGAGGCAGAGGTTGCAGTGATCTGAGATTGTGCCATTGCACTCCAGCTTGGGCAACAAGAGTGAAACTCCATCTCAAAAAGCAAGCAAACAAACAAAAAAACACCACCTGGTTTTCTGCTATCAAGTCTGGAACTGCTGACACCATAATTTTACTCTTTCATTTTCTGGGAACTTCCTTTTCTCAGTAAACCCAGGAAAATTCTATGAGGTCACCTTGGCCAGGAAGCCTTCTCTGACTGATCTAAGCCTACATGGGTGCTTCCTCTCCTAGGCAACCATGGTATTTTGCTTTTCCTTCCATGTTATACCTATTCAAGGGTGATACTTAAAGTCTTAAACAATAGTACTGTCTGCTTTAGAGGTTACATAGGTGACATGGGGGAATGCCAACCTGTGGCTGGTGGCCACAGCCTCAGGGAGACCAATAGGCATTGTGCATTTCTCCATTAAGGTGTCACAGTGCCACCAAGTGTGCCATCTTCCTTGCTGATATCCATGTCTCCCTGACAGGGGAGTAGGATAGGTGTAAAGGCTGGTTCCTAGGAACCTGAGCTGACAACTTGGTGGACCCAAGGTGGCCTCCAGGCAGTGCCAAATAGACCTCCCTGGAACTAAGTAAGTACAGCTGGATGGAGGGAGGGAAGACCCAAGGCAATGGCCAGGCAGAAACTGGCAGGAAAGTGTTTCAATTTTTCAACACCTAATAAATTTTGTTGGGACACACCAGCTGAATAGCTCGGGGCTGGGACAGAACCTGACACACAGAAGATATTCAATTAATAATTGTTGACTAACAATTGTTAGTCAATTGTAATTATAACTGTAATCGTAATTGTAATTGTTGATGAAGTCCTAGCTATAACCAGAGCCAGAGTAACCGTCTTGGATTATACCTTAGTTTCTTAAATGTATTCCTTGAGGATGATATCATCTGTATTTAAGAAATTAAACAATAAGATTTCTCAGCTGTTAGTAGCAGACCCACTGATTTGAGTTGGAATCAGGTCAGTCAGGGCCTCTGTTGGCTATAACTGTGACTTGTGCACGTTGACTATGACTTTTGTTATACATCATAGCTTCTGCTGGCTAATCATGAATTCTGTTGGTCAAACATGAGTTTTGTTGCTTAATAATGAATTCTGTTGCTTAATCCTAATTTTTGTTGGTTAATTATGATTTTTCTTTATTAGCCATGGCTTGATTAGTCATGACTTCTGTTGTTGATTAATAGTTAAAGCCGTTAACACAATGAACACCAATTACCGAGATCGGAAAGACAGATCTGTGTTACAAACTGAGTCAAGCATTTTCTAACCGTGGATTTTTCAACTTTCCTACCTCATGCCCTTTGACTGCTGTTATCAAAGAACTGAGGTACAACCAAAAGGAAAAGAAAACTCACATGGTGGAGAAGGCTATACATGCATTAGAGTCATTTGGTTCATGTATTAGCAGTAATTATGGAACGCCCATATCTGACTCAGATTGCTTCTGTCTCCCTGAGGGTATGAAGTACCACTGTTCCCAGTCACCCCTACTATCTACAGTGCAGAAAGAAGCAAAAATCAAAAGGAGGGATAACTGTCTTTTTTATACCTAAATATCCTATACATCAAATTTATAATTTTCTTGATGGACTCATCTTAAATCACAAATCAAGAAAGGACATGGAGCAAAGTGGCTCATCTCCCTGCACTCCTGCATATTTTGATATGGAATTGGGTTAGGCCATCTTCCCTCCTCTGATACCCTCAAATTGTTGCTCTAGATTTTTTTTTTCTCTGCACATGAACCCTGTTTCACCTTCTAATTCTCAGATGTTATCACACACAATAATCTCCACTATCTTCCACAGGGGATGATTTCTGTTGGTTTAGATACTCGTCTAGTGAATTGTCTAGTTCAGGCACACGTGGATTTGAACTGTGACTCGGCCACTTACTATCTGTATGACCCTGAGTGAGTTATATTAAGACCTCAATTTCCTCATCTGTAAAAAAAAAAAAAAGAATGACAAAGTACCTCATGAGAGAACTGTGTGTATCTGAAGAGGGAATGCATGCAAAGTGTTAGCACAATCTGGCCACATAGCAGCCATCCAATGAATAGCAGCTACTGTTATTGACAAAACTTCTTTCCTCAAAGCTTTTTTCTGAACAATTTCCCATATACATTCTATGTTTAAATTAAAGATCCCCAAATAGTATAGGACAGTGTCCAACCTCTAAACAATATAGGCTCTTGGGGATGGACAACTTCATGATACCAAAGGCCATCTCTATATTTAATTGTCCACTTTTTGATTCATTCACTCAATGCCAATTAGAGTAGATGTGGTAAGCTTTCTTGGAGTATACATAGGTGGTTCCTGTCCTTTCTCAGTATAGAAGAAAAAATAAGTCAAGTGAACACTATGTAAGATGCCACCAAGCATTGTGATAAGAACTTTTATGGAAGCAGAAAGTGAAAAAGTGTCCACTGTAGTGCCTGATCCACATATTGTAGACACATAAAATATTTATTGAGCAAATAAAGGCCTTAGGAATTCAAAGGAGTTAGAAGGGAGGAAAACTGGCACTTGATCTCAGCTCTAGTGAAAAAATAGAATTGGAAAGGCAAGCTTTCCCCCAAGAATATTATGGGTAAGCAACAGAGGTCAGGAGTAAGAAAGCGCAAGGAACAGCCAGTGGTCCACATTGGCAGAGATGTAAATGATGGGGGGGGGGGGGGGGGGTAAGATACAGCTGGAAGAGGGGGCTAATGTTTAAACCGGGGAAGATCTTAAAGGCCGTGCCACGTGTTTACTAGAGAGACACTGTACTTGTCTGTGCAGTAGAGGGCTGAATTATATTCTGCCAGGATTGTCCGGGAAGCTGTGATTCATTGACTTCGTCACATATCTATCTGAAGTAGATATTGAGCTCTGGGAATCAATACAAATACCTAATACCCTGAGTCTGCCCTTGAGTCTAGGCAGGAACGTAGTCCAAGAATCCTTGCTTTCTAAAATAACAGTGCAATCTGCTGACTCATATTTAATCACACATTTGCTTGTGAGAATTCATACTGTGGTGTTTTGAATGGAAGTTATTTTTTAGCCTTAGAGCCATTGACATCAGGTTTAACGTGTGGAATGTGTCAGGATTGTTTGAAGAAAGGAACTAAGTAAAAGATTAAAAAAAAAATTTTAAGGCAATTTGGCACTATATTTAGTTGTAAAAAGCATTGGATCAGGGGAATCCATCCAAAAAGTGGTGTGGAAAGTACATCTATGTGAGCTGGGTTATTGCAGAGTTAATTTCTATCCCATGCAAAGTTCAAAAGAATAATTTCTCCTTCTAGAGCAAAAGAAGGAAAAGCATTACTTAGTCATATTTTCCTCAGTCATTAAAAGATTCTAACCTCATCTGAATAAAAAAGTAACCAAATGACCAGACCAGGTAGTCATTCAGCCATGCAGCAGGCTGGAACTCTGTGCAGTGTGACCCCAGGCCAGCAGAAAACTGCCAGTAATGCTCATTTCCAGCCAGTAGTAAATGCTGCCAGTAGGAGGTGAGTGTGGAATAATCCCATCACAGCTACTCTGGGAAACACGGGTTTTAAACCAGGAAACACGTTGCCTTAAACAAACAAAAAACACCCTCCGGAGTGAGTGGAAGTTTGTGCGTGACAACGTCTGAGAAGTTATTAATAGCAAAATTTGGGGCGAGAAAGAGAAAAGTGAAGACCTTTTCACCCCACTGAAAGACAATGGGTGAGAGGGAGGGAGAAAGTAGAAAAACAGCCTATTATTTTGATGACAGCGAGTTTCCTTCTATGCAGGGAGGGTGGACATAAATGCAATGAAAAGAACACTGAACAAGTCAAGTTAGAGGGGGCCAAACTCTGGGACACAAAAAAGAAAAAGACCAAATCTATACTCCAAACAAGAAAGCTGAGTTGTCTCAAGGGCAAAAGCTCAGAGCTGTTTATTTTGTTTTTTTTTAAAAAAAGGTAATAAATCCCCACCAGGACACGGTTCCAGTGCTGGGGATTTAGTAAAGGTATAGCCGTGGCTTCTATAAGGTCTGTTGGTCTATAAGCACCTCTTGCCTGCTAACTTGGAGGGTACCTTCTGGCCTTTCAGAGAACTTGACCATGTATTTTAGGCCTAAAGGTCTCCTTTCAATTCCCTTGGTCTAGAAGCTTCCTCAGCACACTTACTCTTACCATTAGAAAAGAAAGCCTGAATTTTGGAAATATGCATAGAAAAATGTCCTAAAAAAGGCAGAGATTACAGATTTATCAAAACATCATCACTGTGAAAGCAAATCTTTCGAGAAGAATATGATTATAGTATTTTCCTGGATTTTGTCAAGTGAACCCTTGACAGCTGAACCTCTGTTAGACCCAGAGACAACAGCTCTCAATCCTTTTAATCCCCAATTAATTAAAACTCCCTGAGAATACCAATGAAAAGGTGGCCCATGTTCTTAACTGAGAACCTGAACTCACATCATCAGACATCAAGGTCTAAACTTCCAAAGTCTATGATGTCCCAGGAAGGGCATGAAGCCAATGTATTCAGTTCACAATGTTCTTTATTTTAGAGGAACATGAGCCAGGGAAGAAATGTTACTAGGTAATGTAAACTGGAAACCAGTAGTAAGGAGAGATTACTCAGTTGGATAAAATGTCCTTTAATTTAGGTGAAAATATATCTTTTTCTATTTCCAAAACATGACCTTGGATAACATATTGTTTTAAATGACCAGGTATCATATAGGTCTGATTATCATAACCCCACTTTAATCGGTAGGCAGCAAGTCCACCAGGTTTTGTGATCAACTATCTCAAAACAAAATTTTCAGGGAGCAAGTTTCATAAGGCAAGTAAACACTGCTAAATTGTCTTCAAAAAGTGAAGAACTGTGTTCTGGGCAGGGCATGTGACTATGCAGTCCCTCAGGACCTTGCACCTAAGGGCCCGGGGCTTTGTTTACTGCTGTGCTGTCACTGTCCTAAAATTCAAAATAATTTTATTTTTTTATTTTATTTTTGAGACAGAGTCTCACTTTGTTGCCCAGGCTGGAGTACAGTGGTACAATCTTGGCTCACTGCAACCTCTGCTTCTTGGGTTCAAGCGATGCTTGTGCCTCAGCCTTCCGAGTAGCTAGGATCACAGGCACCTGCCACCATGCCTGGCTAATTTTTGTAATTTTAGTACAGACAGGGTTTCACCATGTTGGCCAGGCTGGACTTGAACTCCTGGCCCTGAGTGATTTGCCTGCTTTGGTCTCCCACAGTGTTGGGATTACAGGTATGAGGCACCGTGCTCAGCCCTAAATAATTTTTGAATAAGAGATAAGCATTTTCATTTTGCAAAAAGTCCTGCAAATTATGTAGTCAGTCCAGGCTATAGAATACCATCTACAGCAAAAGTGTTCCACCTCTTTTTCCTTTATGAGGATGTGGCAGTCTTGGATAGTCTCTCTTCTCTTCTGGTTGACCTAACGTCTACTTTAAAGACTGTAGATCAGACAGAATTAAGTAGTTCACTGCAAGCACACTCATTCTCCCACAGGATTCCCTTGGGATGCCTCTGAGAAAATCCACGACCTGAGTAAGAGCTAGAAAGAAAAACCTTTCAGGAGGGCTTTTATGTTTTACTACTGGGCTTTATTTCTCTAGTGTAAAAGGGACTTGGGGGTGGGGGGTGCAGGGGGAGTGGGAGAAGCCAAGAGAACACAAAGAACTTCTTTGAAACTGGATAAATTTCCTTTGAAATAGCACACATATCTAGGCACGGTTTCAAGAGGATATCTAAAAGCTCATCTTGGCCGGGCGCGGTGGCTCAAGCCTGTAATCCCAGCACTTTGGGAGGCCGAGACGGGCGGATCACAAGGTCAGGAGATCGAGACCATCCTGGCTAATACGGTGAAACCCCGTCTCTACTAAAGAATACAAAAAACTAGCCAGGCGACAAGGCAGGCGCCTATAGTCCCAGCTACTTGGGAGGCTGAGGCAGGAGAATGGCATGAACCCGGGAGGCGGAGCTTGCAGTGAGCTGAGATCCGGCCACCGCACTCCAGCCTGGGCGACAGAGCCACACTCCGTCTCAAAAAAATAAATAAATAAATAAATAAAAATAATAATAAAAGCTCATCTTAAATCCCCTAGGTGTCTCTGACCACTACTTGGGAGCCACCAAAATAAAGGTGACTTAGAAAGAAGGGAAAGAGTATGAGGTTGAGTAGTTATCCAAAGGAATTTCTGTGCAGTAGGCTAAATATCATAAATATGTTATCTTGGGAACTACTTTATCTCTTCTCAAGAGTTTGAATTAAGATGTGGCAGGAAGAAAAACTGTATGACAGGAGGAAACGAAGCCTCTAAAATGGAAGATTTTGCTCTTCTCCACATGCTTTCTTTAAATCTGGTCTTGAGAATTTGAACCAACTAAAGACATCTGTTTTCTAAATTACTTGGGTCAGTTATTTTGTGCCCTTCCTTGGTAACATCCATAGTTACCAATCTATTATCAGGATTACTCTAAGTATAACAGGGCAAGAAGCCAATGAATTTTAAGTTTTAAATTTTCAATTATTTTATTGAAAAAAAAAAAGCAACAAAATAGTTGCTCAGCTACAGCCCAGGAGTTGGTGGACCCCAGCTGCTTTGCACATTAATTACTAAATCTCATCTGGACCCAGATTAAATTTTCTTATCCGTACTGAAAAGGGGGGAAAAAATGGTAAGCAGAAGGAGAGAGAACCAAAACATGCTCAAATATATTGAAACTCTTTACCAAAGAGCATGAATTGTAAAATCTCTTTTGGAAGTTTGGTATGCAACATTTTGCCATTAACAAAACCAGAATATGGCTCTATCATAACATGCTGGTTGACGGCAAGGCACATCACCATGGCAATGCTGCATATTGCATAATTCAAAGGTCTCTCACAGACCCATATAATTATGATGTACTTGTATTGCTTTATGATGTTAAGGACCTAAATTAGTACAGAAAATAAATGCTTGTCTATAACTTGGTGCATTTTCCCAAGTCTATTTAATTTTCAGGGCCATGTTGGGATCTTCTCACTGGAATTTTTCTCACTTATACATGGTTCCATCCTGACCCTGGAATAAAAAGGAAAAAATCATAGAGTATATGAGAATGGGAGTAGGAAAGCTAGTCAGGTATTTACATTGAAGTCAAGTCTGACAACTGAAAAATAACAGGGATTTATTGGATGTAGCCTTCTGCTTCTCTTCACCACAGACGCTGCTCTGACAGTGCAAAAATCTCACGAAGTTTATTGAGAAAATATTACTTAAGCTCCAGCTCTCAAAATGGATTCTGTCCTTGTGTGGAAAAGCTGTGGTGAGTCCAGGCTGATGCCTGATAATGCTAAGAGTATCGACCTCTACACACCAACATCAGCGATGAAATGGTTTAAAGCCCACCTGCCCCTCAAAGTTGTTCATGCCTTTGTCCAGTCATGCTTACCCAGGTCCCCCAAACCTAGAGTGTTCTCTCCCTGCTCGGTGCCTTTCCACAGGCCCTATGACTTGAAAGTCCCTTCCTCACCTTGTCCTTTGGCTCAGGACTGCTCATGCTACAAGACACAGCCCCCAAGAGGGGTCAGGCTCCCACCAAGCCCCCACGACCAGCATATGCTGTTGGACCACTCACTCTACAACAGTGCAACAATTGATCTTTGTGTCTCTTTCTCCTTCAAAACAGGAGTCCTTTGCAGGCAGGGATGTAACAATCTTTTTTGTGATGGAGTAGTGCAACTTTTATAATTAAAAAATAATATCATATGGATATTCCATGTAGAAGGAAAGGGAAGAAAAGAAAGATCAGCAAAGAAACCTAAATTTAAACCAAAATGCTTTATATGCAAGGAAAGGAAAAAGGAAGTGATATTTTCATTGGTAAAACTCTAATATAATAAATTCAGGCAGCAACGTTAACTTAATGATTTATCCCAAATTCCCCTCTTTCTTATTCCAAATTAGCAAAAAAATAGGCTCAAATTTCACCCACAGGCTCCTCTTTCTTGATCCTTAAAATTAAAGTAGCTATATTATGTCAGCACAGTGCCAAGATTTGAAATTAAATAGGTCCCCAATGCAAAAGAAAAAGTTCTTTTAAACAACATGAATTTGTCTGCAATTAACACATTATAGCTTCCACCTAAGCACCATGGTATATGAAAATACACTCCTGGAGCTGCTGCTGTTTCAGAGACCTTAAGTTTTGCACTTTCTGAAGTTGTTTTGTAGGAGAACATTTAGCAGAACAGACACAATTAATTTTTTAAGTGTTACCTCTCTGCTTTTCCATTTCATACCTGACTTTAGTTGATAAAAAGAGGAACAGCCTTTTGACTACACTGGAGAGAAGGGGAAAAACAGTCTCCATAATAAAAGAGGTACCTGCCAATTAGTTAGATTGTTCTCCAGTTTTCAATTAAAGGCAGCCAAATGGATGTAGGGAGACCTGTTTTATTTTCCCTGACAGAGCCCTTATTTTTAAACTCTTCGCTTCATTTTCCAAAATTGCTGGCTTTAGACAGAAGAAACATATATCTTGAGTGAAAAGCTGTACTGTTCTTCTTCTATTTCCTGTATCAAAATTACATTTTTCTCCTCAGTGGCTACTTCCCATCTGGCTCCACAAAGCTTTCTGCTGCCCAGGATGGGCTTGTTAACGGATGGTGGTCCCTGATGTTATAACCCACTCCAAAAGATGGGGTGTCAGATCCTGCCCCTGGGCCAGGAAGCCTCATCTAGAAGCTTTGGGGCTGTTTCAACCTAATTTTGCTTTCCTCAGGTGATCATTCCACAGAATGTCATTTGCCCTGCTCGTTTTCTCCAGAAGGACAAAAGAGATCGCTTAGGAGGGAGTGTTTATTTTGAACTCATCCAAAAGCACTTCAGTCTCTCCTGAGCATCTGCCTGTGGATGAAATTTGGGAATCATTTTCCTTAGATGAAACAGGACTGAACATTTCCTTAGACATGGCTGGCCTTCTTCCTTGGAACACACACATATTCAAGATCGATATTTTTATTCAGAGTTTTCTCAAATGAATAATTAGGAGACGTTCACAGGCAGGTGTAGGAAAAGAGCGGGGCGGGGGGGGCATAAATCATGATTCAACTACATTTAACCACCAAAGATCTGAACCACCTTTTGCTAACAGCTTAGCAGTTTTGTTTCTGTAGGATAGCAGTCCCTAGACTTTGGGGATTTGTGAGGCCAATTCCCCATACTGTCAGTAATAGTTACAGCAGCTGAATAAATCCCTCCAGATTGGACCAACCACTCCCTCCAGGCTGGAAAATAAGCCATGAATCACATTACCCTTGTACCTTGAGATTTAACATATCTATAGAGGGAAGATACAGAGCTTCATATATTAATTCCTATTTGTTTTCAACATCATCTGAAGTTTACTTGGTTCAAGATCACCTAAAGTTTACTTGGTTCAGACCAAAGATGGCTACAAGAGACACATCAGAACAGAGCATGACACCTTAGTGAGCATTAGAATAGACCCCGTGAAAGCACCAGGCAGTGACACAAAAGTAATGCTTTCATCCTGCCAAGAAAACAGAAAGGACTTTTAGGAGCGCCTCAGAAGGAGATTCTGAATTAATCCGTAATTTCAGGTTTCCAAATGGCTTTTATGAGCTTGCTTACCCAAAGTATTTCAGAACATCATCTCTTTTCATTTTGATTTTATCCATGCAAAGCTCCAAAAATACACTGATCTGAATCATAGGCTCTCATCTTGTTATCTTAATGGGGGAAGGATAGAGTGTCATGCCAGCCATTCCGCATTAGGTGTCCTCATTTACAGATTGAAAAAAAAAAAAAGTGCCGGACATAAATTATTGAAAATCTATTGTATCAGTGTGTGTTCTGTAAGCATTCACTACCGGCAAAGCAGACAGATTATTTTTCACTTTTAATTGTGTTGATACCTTATCTGCTTTGTTGAAAGCGGAGAGTGGTAGGTGAAACCACATCACACGCTGAGGAACAGAGAAGCGATGGGGTCTATTATTTAAAGCCAAAGTAACCCATTTAGTGGACACCACTTTAACACACTTCCACGGAAGGGAAAACCTGGAGTTGCTATTTACATCTGTAATGTGTGTCTGTTACTGTGACAAACACGACTGAGGGTAGCACAGGGCCGGGCTCCTTAAGGAAGCTGTTAGCTGACTGCATCAGGGACACCAGACACTTCACATCACCATCCCAGCACAAAGGGAGAGAATGTGTGTGACTGAGCAGGGGAACTTGTTCAGCATCCCTCCTCTCTCTCCTCTCCAAGTCACAGGTGTGTTGTAAAGCAATGTAAATCCCTCCAGATTGGACCAACAGGTATACCTGACCTAATCCAAACCTTGTCCTAATCTAAGAAAAATATTTAGAGTAAGAAAAATTAAGTAATAAATACTTAGGTATATAAAATTAATAATCTGTTATTGGAAACTAATAGAAATAAAATTATACATAGGGATACAAGGATTCATTATTAGAAATTCAAAATTAGCCCTTCTCCCATTGTCCCTGAAGTCCATCATCAGGAAATGCACATATGTGCTGGATATATCAGAATGCAGCCAAAAAGTACCTCACCATTATCCAAATTTAAAAGACCCTTCCAAACTCAGCAACTTAGGAATTCATTTGGGTGAAGTGGCAGATGATGGCAGGGTATATACAGATAATGACTACAGAATTGTGATGATGTAGTTTATTAAGTTGAAGTCCTGTCATAACTCTAGCTTTTTGTATCCTCGGCACCAAATCCAGCACCTTGCCTGTCATTCAGTAAGTATTTGCTCACATGGATGGGTGGAAGTTTGCATGGGAGAGTGACTTCGTTTGCCAAATATCCTCTGCCAGGGCTGTAGGATGGCTGAAGTGACTTCCACTTCTACCCAAGCAGAAGTCCAAAGGGCTCTGGGCTAGTCTACTGTCTTCCTTTAACTGGCTTTAGACTCTGGGCAAACTGTTGAGTCATTTCTGTAGTTCCATTTCACAAGTCTGAAATGATCTCTACATGCCTTCTGGCACTGATACTTGAGACTTCCATGTGTCTTCCTAAAGGAACACACATTCATCATGTCTCCAATATAAGCCTTAGTTCTATACCTTTTGTGAGACATGGCTGGTTTGGTAAGATGCAACGAGCTGAAGAAAGCCCAGTCTCCCAAATATGGACCCTTTGTGCCTTGACTCAAAATTCAGCGAAAAGACAACTCCCAGCAAAATACTCAAGTCAATAACCAGACACAAAATTGAACTGCATCATATCTGATATTTGTGAGTTTCATTTCCACACTGTCAAATATAATTCGTGGCAACCCACTTCAGTGAAAGCCCAATGTAAGCCACTGCACTGTTCTTACCCTCCAAACTCCACAACCCCAACCAGTGTGAGCTTCAAATTGAACTCCTGACCTTTCCAGCAATTATCCCCGGAATCTAGACAGCCCCATCATCACCTCAAGCCAACGTGTGAGAGGAGCAGCAGCCAGGAATGCTCTGCCTCTGTTCCCGAAGGGAACCAGAGTGAGAGAGAGGATCCTGCTTTCCTTTCCATCTGCTTTCTCCAATAAAAGGGAAAAAATAAATGGAAATGAAAAGTATACAATTAAAAAAAATTACATTTAACTTCCTTTTGCTAATGTCTGTAAGATGATTTTTGGCCTGGCAGGAGACTCCAGATGGGCCGTGTAATGAATATAATTTAATACAAAGAACCGGAGTTCACAGAAACACATTTTTCCAAGTCTGAAGGTAGTGGGTTGTCTCACACTGTTCAATGCAAAACACCAGGACGAGTCATTGCATTTATTTGCTGTTGCACATTGGCCTTTAAACCTAATATGAATGGGGCTAGACCTGAAGCCATGAAACCAGAAGCTGTCACTCTCTGAGATGAGGCTGGCACCAGTGCACACTCACCCAAAAGGCCAGAGACCACTAACCACTCAATGTGTTTTTCCTCTGGGGTCTGAGGATTTATATCACCAATTAAGGCCATAATGAGTGCCCCAAGTTGACCTCCTAGGAGCAAGAATTAATTAAGCACAGTATTTCTCAGTAAAGAATGACATTTTTCCAAACGAGTTATATAAGGTAGCCACATTTTCTGAGAGTACTGTGCTTCTATGTACAATTCCTAATTGTTAACACAAATAGAATATTCCAGGAACACAGCTTAGTTTATGTTTTAATTTGACAGTAAAAGAAAATAATTTTACTTTTATCCTTATTTTGGAGGCAAAGAGAATGTTTTGAGTGTATCGCCTGTGTGTGAAACACAAAATTCTTTACATTAGTAATATAATATCATTTCTTTCAATTATTAATATGACTATAAATGAAGGAAGCTAAGACTCATATTTATAACCTTCCCAGCTTTCAAAAATGAAAAGTCATGTTTTAAACCCACTTGTTCTCCAAAATTCATATGTTTCCATAAATATTGCAACTAAGGTTAAAAAACATAGGTTAAAGCTTCCATTTTTGAAACTACACCTTAGATAGCCTCATCCAGGGGGTGACAGATTTCTATAAAGGGCCAAATAGAAACTCTTTAAGCTGTGGGCCAGAGACTTAGCTGCAAATACTCAACTCTACCATAACAGAATGAAAGCAATCATAGACAATACAGAAATGAATGGATTGGCTGTGTACCAAGAAAACTTTATTTATAAACACTGAAATTGAATTTCATATAATTTTCATATGTTATAAAATTAAAATTTTTTTCAAGCATTTAAAATGTAAAACAATATTCTTAGCTCTTGGCCGTACAAAAACAGGCGGCAGATCAGGTTTAGCCCATGGGCCATAATTTGACAACTCCTAGCTAAAACATATGTATATTTTGTAGTAATCAGTGAGGTTGGAGAAAACACGGTCTCTTTCTCACTCTCTCACAGATGCACACATGTACACATACACCCCAATTATCAACATCATGGTCTCAGAAACTGTTGACATAGTACCGAAAAAAATGTGGCTTCAAGCATGTCTCTTTTGCTGTGAACCAAGACACGAAGAAAACCTCAGCCTTGAAGAAACGTTATGAGGGTGGTTGGAAAAAGAGAACTCTTTCCTCCTCGCCCTTTCTCATAAAGATAATTCCTACTCTAAATTAGAAATCATGTCTTTCCCTCCTTTAAGGAGTTAACATAGCCAGCACGGATCTGGAAATCCCTACAGCCTACTTGCCAATTAATGTATTTAACTCTAAAGAGCAGGAGTTTTTTAATCTAGCTCATCCATCACTAACTGAACATTTTGGTAGAAAATATTAGGATTTCCAAATAACTTTATAGCTCTGTAAATTGCCAACATACCATCTGCAATTGAATTAACATTTATAACCAAACTGAAATAATAAATAAAGCAAATTACGCTGCAAATATTCGTGAATGCCCAATATGCACTTGAGAACGATAATTAGCATTTTATAATCACGCTTCATTTTCTTTATCCAACTCCCTGTCACATTAATGATAAAATATTTTAAACTGTGCTCTATCAGCAAATGGCAGTACAATCTCTAGATTAGCCATTAACTAACATGGAGAATGAACACAGTTTGTGCTGCTGACATTATGCATCCAGAAGTTTTACTCATAATCACATCCTCTAGTCTCCCTTGTTCTTATCTCTGGGTTTTGTTTTGTTTTGTTTTCCTATGCTACCAAAACAAGGCTGAGAAAGCCAGTGCTTCATCTGCACCATCTGAACCTGAAGCTCTATGGGAACTAAAGCCACACACTCTCTTTTTTGAGTAAAAAAAAAAAGAAATATGATTTTAAATTTATGACTTTCTGATCTAGAAAACCAGGGTCTAGAGGTCAAGAAGCTTAAGTCACTCAAATGGAATAACTCTTGTCTTCAAATAATTCCAAAGTTCTCTCTTATTATCATCTGACATCCTCTACCATAGTATGTGCGATTCTTTTTCTAGGTTCAAATAAATGTTAATTCAACTAAATAAACTAGTAAAGACTATATATGCACACAAATTTTTTCAACTAAAATTTCTACCAATTAGCAAAATTTCCCCAAGTTTTACCATTATCTTCCTTGAAAATCAATTCCCTTAAAACAATGTGTCCTGATGTTTTCCTGAATCATTTCTGCCTCTCGTTCCATGTGTGTTTGCACTTGACATTTCGGGGTTCTCTGCTGGTGTTGCTCGGCTGTAAATTCTCACATCTCTTTGATCCAGTGCTGTTCTGTCCACTACAGTAGCCACTAGCCATATGTAGCTATTGAGCACTTGAAATGTGGCTCATTCAAACTGAGATGTGTTAGAAGTATGAAAGTTAACATCAAAATTTGAAGACTATGAAATTACTATGTAAAAATATCTCAATAGTTTTATATTAATTGTTGAAATAATTTTTTGATATTGCAGTAGATAATGTTTATTAGTAAAATTAACTTCATTTGTTTCTTTTTAAAAATGTGGCTGCTAGAGGGCTGGGCAGGTGGCTCATGCCTGTAATCCCAGCACTTTGGGAGGTTGAGGCGGGCAGATCGTGAGGTCAAGAGATTGAGACCATCCTGGCTAACACGGTGAAACCCCGTCTCTACTAAAAATATAGCCGGGTGTGGTGGCACACGCCTGTAGTTAGCTGGGAGGCTAAGGCAGGACAATCGCCTGAACCAGGGAGGCGGAGGTTGCAATGAGCCGAGATCACACCACTGCACTCCAGCCTGGGAGACAGAGTGAGACTCCATTTCAAAAAAAAAAAAAAAAAAAAAGGAACTGCTAGAAAATTTAAAGTTAGATGTGTAACTTACATTTGTGGTTAGCATATTTCTGTTGAACAGTGCTGGTTTACTGGGTTCTAAATGCAGTGATGCCTGAAACTTTTTGTTGAGTACATGCTCTGCTATTGACCAACATGATTATTATTGAAAGGCCAAATCAAGTAAAGCTTTTGATCAAATAAATCCTACATGAGTGTCATCAGGCAACTCCAGAAATTTCAAAGAGCAGTAATCTTTGTCTCAGCCTGCATGCAATCACATTTTTATTGAGACAAAGGTTTGATAAGCCAGACATACCACTTGAATATGGAAGGAAAATGGAAATGACTGTTTCCATTATAAGCTGCTATGTGCTAAGCCTCCCCACATGTCCAGCCAGGTTCTGCAGGGAAAAAAAGGGGGCTGAAAGCAGAGGCTTCTTATTGTAGAGGTAGTCTAGTGGTTGTGGGCTTGGGTCCTGCTGCCAGATACCCTAGGTTCAAGTTCGGCCTCTGCCTGTTATTAACTGTGTGATCTCAGACAAGTTACATAACCTCTCTGTGCCTTACCTTGTCTTTTAAATGGGGATAGTACTATTTTCTATCTTGTGGGATTGTTATGAATATTAAATTTGTTAAGAGCTTAAAACCGTACCTGGTAGAGCATAAGCAGTCAAAAAATATTTGCTGTTATTATGATTACGAGTCTTTACTGCCTTTAAAGACAGACAGAAGTGTTCACAAAGCAAATGGAAGTGGTAAAAGGCGCAAAGAAAGCTAAAAACAAAGAGTAGGGTAAGACCAGGAAAGAAGGTAAGTTGGAAGTAGGTGGAAAGAAGAGGAAAAATGTCTGCAATGTACCACAGGGACAATATGGTAAAGAAGCACAGAAGCACTATCCTGCTAGGACCATTCACACAAACCATGCCTGCCACCAGCTGATAGGCTGATTCAGTGACCATAACAGACAGGCTCTGCATGCTTAACCGAGGGAACAATCTGTTAATTCTAACAGTTGATGGATTTCCCTTTCAGGTTATAAAAGGAAAGCACATTTCTGGACTAGCTTCTGGGCTAGCTTTAAAAATATTCGGCCAGTGTTTTCATAATTTTTTAAATGCAGAAAATTCAAAAAACCTAATTCTTTTCTTTTCATCCATTATTTCTTCCTAGCATTTAAGGTAGAGGTTGCAAACTGCTAATCTCCAAACTGAATTGAGCTAACAGACATGTTTATTTTGGCTCAGTGGTGGCCAACGCAGTCTTTTAAAAACTTTTAAATACATTGCCAATACTTAAAGAGTAGATTTAAATTATGCAAGAGATTGACTTAATGTTCTTTCCTACTATTTCTTGCCTAATCATTGTATGATCTGAGTGTTTCTTAGTAGTGAAATATGTGGAGAACCAAAAAATACCTTGAAAAAGCCATAATCCTCAAGTAATAGAGGAATTCTCTTGAAATATTGGAAAACCTGGCAATGCTAGTTCCACATTCCTGTAGGGCAGTGACTCTCAAAATGTGGTTCCTGGGCTAGCACTCAACATTCCCTGGGAGCTTGTTAGAAATGCACATTTCTAGACCCCTTGAACCTGAAACTCTGGGGATAGGACCAACTAATCTATCCTTTGACAAGTCATCCAGGTGATTCTCATCATTCTAAAGCTTGTACTCTACTGAGGCATGAAGTAGCAAAGAATCAGAAGACAGCTACTATCTTTGCTACACTCCCCACCACCCTCTACTGTACCAAATCAGCCTGCATTATTTACTTACCTGCCCTGCCCTCCCAATAAAGCAGCTGATTTCTCAAATCCAATAATAAAAATTAACTCTAATAAGAAAAAGCAAATACAACTTCTCAATGGGTTGAGTTTTGAAGAAAATGATCAGGTATCCTTTTATCTAAACTCAACTAAATGGATTGGAATATACAGTGACTCTCACCTTTAGAACTATATGAAACATCACCAAAATGCATCCTTGCCATACTGTCAAGGACTAATGAATCAGATAATGTTAAAGACGGTAGTTAGTTACCTTAGCTACCATTTGAACCTAACCTGGCTCATGTCATAGGTAGGAAATCATGTTCCTAAAGGAAAAGGGAAAGAGAAGTAACTGGGAGGTTCACAGACTTGGCCCAGGTGCTATACCCTACCTGGAAAATGTTGCAGCAACAGCATCTACTTTATAGAGCTGTTATGAGGATTAAGTGAGTTAAAAATATGGATCTGGAATACAGCAAATTCTAGATACGTGCTCTTGGTACTAAAGAAGCACTGTGTATATACCACATTGTCTATTGCTCAAAATAATTCCAGTGCTCATACGTTATTACATGAAAGATGAAACTGGATTTCAGTGGTTTGTCCAATAAAGTGATGGAGCCAAGATTTGAACCCAGGCTGATCCCCAATCCAATGGAAATTACTGGCTTAGGCTAAGGGGCTGCATACCAGTAATAGGGAAAGCAGAATCCACACCCCTCTATAATATTCCACCTCACCAAAATTGAGTCTGTTGTGAAATATACAAATCTCTCACTTCCCAACAAATACAACCAAGTTGTTTTTTTTTTTGTTGTTGTTGTTGTTTTTATTCAGGGGTAATGGTCATTCTGTGGGTCATTCAAGTTCTTTTCTAGTTTCCTCGCTATTGCACTGCTGGTAATGGGAGCAAGAGGAGGGAGGAAGTCATATCAGTCTGTTTCACTTCCATGTGGTTGTTATTCAAAAACATTCAGTAGAAGAGGGGTTGAAAGATGCAGTGGAATTAACATGACCTGTTGTTTCTGTGATCAGTGATAATCCAGCTTCCTTGATGAGAGATAATAAAGCCTTGGTAGGTAGTAATGAAATGTTTGAACCAAGAATGAGATTTGAAGACTTCCAAGTCTTCAACTCTGACTAACCAAGTAATGATTCAGAGCTGTCAAAAACACTTCCATCATTCTCTAGATCTCCTTAAAATCTATGAAATTCAACACTTTCAAAAGTCATCGCGTGTACTTATAAGGATTCGAACAAAATTCAGCAAATTCCATTTCATTTTGTGTTTCAATTTTAAATAGGAACAAATTAATAAATAGCTTTTGGGGTTTTAATCTAATCTGAAATGTAAAAAAAGAAAAATAAAATTCATGGTCAGAGACAGGCATGGACTACAAAATACCAAGCACAACAAAGTTGAGATTTTACAAAGCAGCCATTTAACACAGAGTAAGACACCTCTCATTTCACAATACGGTATTACCATACTGAAACCAACGAACACACCATGATAGATTCACTGAGTAGTTTTTAAGTAAATACCCCTGCATATTTTCTCATTGCCCTTCCCTTGACACACTGTACTTCACAAAAATTCATGTCCAAGTTCAAAGGCAAGAAAAGAAGACAGACGGCATTTTTTAAAAAGCCCAGCCTTAGAAATATGCACAGAATTTATGCCTGTTTCAAGTGCTCTTTCCCCTTACCAGAGGGTACAATTAAAGGCCCACAGACAACTTCCAAACAGAGGCCAAAGAGAATTTTGGTCAGAGTCAATAGGAGTTCACCACCCTGACCATGCACAGGAACAGCTCTCCCCAAAAGGAATAAATAACTATTTTGGCAGGGAGCACCCTGAAAACACAAGGACTGGAACAGCTCACATTAGAGCTCACATTTGGTAAAAATAAAAAATTTACTCAGTGGCCTAGAATCAATATGAGAATAATGATATGATCTGATGCAAGCCAGGAGAAAGCAGGGGGCCTGAATTTGAGACCACTCCCTGAGAGATCAGCTTGCGGTCTGTTTCCATAAAGCTGGCAGAGCCAGGTTTCACATGGGCCTTCTGATTTCTTCTTTTTCTCCCTGTGTCCATAGACGTCATGTCGATACTAAGGGCACTGCATTTTTCTCAGTTACCAGGAAAGCCAGAACGCATTCACAGCAGCTTAAAGGTGGGTGGTAGCCACATGTCCATCTGCCATTTAACTCGGTGAGTGTGTGCCCTGAAGTAGGGCAAGATGGGTGGTGGGAACCCACAGCTCCCTCAGCCTGTCTCAGTTCCCATCTGCTTTTCAGAATGAGCCACTAGTCTTCCGAGGGCATAGAGATGCATATTTTTCCTACAACAGGCTCTTAAGAACAAGCCACCTGCTTCATCTGGCATCTAACTGCAGAAAGAGCCTGTGATTCAAAACTAAACTCAGTCTGCAGCAGCTTGGATTTTCCAAAGATGGCCACAATAATAACTCCTTCCCAGATGCTCTTTTAAAGTGACTATGGCACTATCCCAATGAAAGGAGGGCTTATGTCCCCTCCTCTTGTATCTGGATGGATCTGTGGCTGCTTTAACCAATAGAATTTGACAGAAGGAACACTATGGGACTTCCAAGGCTAGGAAATAAAAGGCCATGTGGCTCCTACCTTGTCCTCTGCAACCCTAGTTTTTGGACCCCTGAGCCACCATGTAATAGGTCGAACAACTGAGACTGCCATTTTGTAAGGATGCCCAAGCCACATCAAGAAGCTACTTAAACGCCGGGCGCGGTGGCTCAAGCCTGTAATCCCAGCACTTTGGGAGGCCGAGGCGGGCGGATCACAAGGTCAGGAGATCAAGACCATCCTGGCTAACACGGTGAAACCCCGTCTCTACTAAAAAATACAAAAAATAGCCGGGCGAGGTGGCGGCGCCTGTAGTCCCAGCTACTCGGGAGGCTGAGGCAGGAGAATGGCGTGAACCCGGGAGGCGGAGCTTGCAGTGAGCTGAGATCCAGCCACTGGCTCCAGCCTGGGCAGCAGAGCGAGACTCCATCTCAAAAAAAAAAAAAAAAAAAAAAAAAAAAAAAAAAAAAAAAAAAAAGCAGCTAATTGCATTGATGCTCCAGTTAGCAGCTCTAGCTGAGGACTTAGCAGGCAACACCAACTACCAGACCTATAACTGAAGACAACTCCAATACCTACCAGACACTGAGTTACTCCCAGATGTTGACTGTCATCAGCTGGGCCCCAGATAGCAGGAAGCAAAGACAAATCATCCCCACTATGCTTCCATAAATTCATGACCCACTGTCTGTGAGCCAAATAAAAAAGTTTTATGCCGTTAAGATTTGTGATGGTTTGTCATACAGCAATGGTAACTGGGACACGCTTTGGGTGATTTAAGGGTCATTTTAACCATATACGATATTTACCTCATATGCTTATTCTAGAAGTTAAACCCTGAGGGAGAAGAGATTCCACTCTCTGTCTTACTCACATAATAGAGCTGTTATTAAAAGGAGATATTGCATATGTACGTCCTCAGTAAACTGCAGTATTCAAGTACTTGTAGTAATTACAGGATTTATCACTTCAAAAGGAACAGAAGGCATCTGTTATTTCACTGTTGTATATGACAAATAGGGAAAGACCAATATTTGAAACCCAAAACCAGTTCAACTTGGGGCTAAGAAGTAACCTTAATAATTGATAAGTTCAACCATTGTGTAAAGGAAATAGTCACCGTTGGCAGACATCAGCTGGCAAACTCAGCCCACATGTTGTTCTTGAGTCACCTACCCCATGCCCAAAAGCAGCATGACAATAGGCAACTAGGAAGAGACAGCAAGGCAGATGGGGCGGGCACCTCTGCATACCTCTGAGTGCTCAGATGAGCATTTACTTTCCTAGAAATAAAAATGAAATGAATAAAGGATGCCTGTTGACATTTTTATTCTTCCTTTCTGATCTGTTAGGACATACTTGGCCAACATTATCCTAAACGTCTCCATTTGCCCCATAGCTATTGTCCTGTGATAACTTGGATCGAGTACAAATGTGCTCTAATCCTGTGTTTTCTCCCACCTCTTCTGCATACTATTTATTATTGATTCATTCAACAAACATTTATTGAGTGCCTACATCATGCCAAGATTTGTTGTGGGTGCTGAGAATATGGAAGTGAACAAGACTTACAAAGTTCCTATTCTCATAGCACTTACACACTAGTGGGAGAGAAAAACAGTGACTAAGTAAACTATTCATGAAAGAGTTTCAAATAGTAATCAGTACCACAATGAAAGTTCCACTACAGGAAACTTGCAACCTCAGGATGGCTGCCAGCACTTCTACTCCAGGGAAGACTCAACAGGTCACAGTGGGAAAAATGGTGATTATACAGAATGGGGCAGTTGTAGGCCCACGACTGGGTCTCTCACATAAAGACAAGGATAGCAGGTGCCCTTTAACTGCTCGGGGACGTCCCAGAAAGGCAGGGGAGACTACGGAAAGATAAAATGAAAGATATGTTATGATCATATTCAGTTTGGAGAGAGGCAATTTGGGGTGTGACACAAATTTTTTGCCTAAATCTACCCTATAAACTATGCTTAAGAAACTTGTAAAAAGTTTCTGCAGAGAATGGAGTGTAAAAATAGAAGGCACAGCCAAATAAGAGTATCTCTACTCAAAAGGTTTTACATAAACCTCTTATTAAGGGCCCAAAAGAGTTTGACATTGCTGGGGAGGGGACGCTTTATCCAGTGCATATAAATGCAGCTGTGCAAGACAAGTATACTGAGAACCACACGGTTATGGCAAAGCAAAACAAACAATAGTTGTAATTCTTGGAGCAGAAGGAAGAAGTAAACATTGGCAACTGCCCATTCTCCTAGACACACGGTATGCTAGCATTTTCATCTATTCCATTTGGATTAGGTGAGGCCAAGAGAACTGCTTTAGTCAATGAATCGTGAGTGGGAATGATGTGTGTGAGATTCAGTAGAAAGATACCAGCACAAGTGGGCAATTCTCCATTGTTCTCCTTCCCCTTAATGCAAGAGCCAGTGATTTTCTAAACGGAGGTGACTCCATCAGTCTTGGTCCCTGAGTGAAGGTAACACGGAGTAGAACTATCTATCCAAAATGGACACATGGTGCGAGTGACAAATAAACAACTACTGTTTTAAGCCATTGTAATTTTGAATTTGTTCCTGCAGTATAACCTGGCCTTACCATGACTAAAATTGGAAGAGTTAGGGCCTCAATTGTGAATGGAAGAAAGGATGTTACTGTGAGAGTAACAAATGCCAGATTCATATCCAGCAGGAGTAATAATAGCACTGCAGAGCCAAGGAGACCAATCTTGAAGGCTACTTTAGAACGTTATTGGTCAGTGTGGATATGGCAGAGGACTTCCATGAGAGGAGAGGTGACTTGGGTTCCAGCAAGGATTCAGAAACAAAGATTTACCCACATTCACTGACTGTGCTCCCCAGATGGCTTGAAGAAAAAGAAGCAAGTGTCACAAAATATCAAGCCCAAAAATTTATCTAAGTTACTTTTTCTTTCCTATATAAATTCTGTTTTATATATCCTTACAGGAATGTCAGCTTTATTATTTAAAATAAGTTACTAAAATACTAAATAATAGTAATATACTGTAACATAACTTATCTACAGTGATTTTTTGCAGGGGATCCCTTGCTTTGTTATGTGGATAATAGCTTATCCACCCTGACATAATACAGGTAAACATTTACTTCCTTGGAGGTCACTATTACCATCCCTCATCCAATGCTCATATTTCTGATAGTGTATGTAGTGGAAAACAGGAATATTCCTTCTGAGGCCCAGAGCTCATAAGAAATAAGACGGATAAAAATAATCAAATAATAAAGGAATATCTAATCTAGACTCAGTAATTCAAAAATACTCTTTTAGGTATCTTAAACCACTAAGTCTGGGACATCAATCCTGTGAACTCTCTAGCAGCAAACATCATACACGTGAGCATAGCAAAAGAAATGCCTTCGGGTGGGGCACGGTGGCTCAGGCCTGTAATCCCAGTACTTAGGGAGGCCGACGTGGGCGGATCACGAGGTCAGGAGATCAAGACCATCCTGGCTAACACGGTGAAACTCCGTCTCTATTAAAAATACAAAAAATTAGCCAGGCGTGCTGAGGGGTGCCTGTAGTCCCAGCTACTTGGGAGGTTGAGGCAGGAGAATGGCATGACCCCAGGAGGCGGAGCTTGCAGTGAGCTGAGATCGTACTACTGCACTCCAGCCTGGGCGACAGAGCAGACTCCATCTCAAAAAAAAAAAAAAAAAAATGCCTTCATTATGAGTTTGGGTTTAAAACCAAATATATTCAGTGAGGACAGTAAGACCCATTTATGATTTGTAATGTAATTCATAATTTTGCACAGATCCTACCTGCCACAAATACTTATAGAAAAAAATGATATCTGTATGTATATTGTGCACAACATGAGACTCAAATTTTTGGCCAACAGGCAAGAATTAGCACCAAACATGCATTTAAGTAGGGCATACTTTCCACCTAATTCTTAAAGCAGAAAATGATAATTTAAGAGCAAAATACAATTGAATTAGACATTATACATTTAATTTCATTCTAAGGAAATAACCAGAATTAGCAGAATCACTTAATTTCTGATACCCTCTTTCTACATTTTGGTACTGGAATGAAAACTTTCATACTTTTTATCACAGCTCAACACAACAAATACACTAAAAGATATTCAAGCATATCAGCATAATGTTTTTGATGAAATCATGAGCATGACAAACTGTAGAGCCAAACAGAATAAACGTCATCAAACAATATCTTATGGAGTATGGGGACTGTAAACTGGCTTAGGGTGCCAGCCGGTTGAAGGAACACCTAACAGAGAAGGATGACTCTGGAAACTGAAAAATAAAAAATATATCACTCTCTCATGCTATTATTCTGAATTTATTTATGTTAATGAGGAATGATACATATAAATTAGAGCAGGAGCTTTCAAAAGTATTTCTTATTGAAAATATGACCATAATCCCAAAGTCCCCAGATATAGCATAGCTCATGTACGATTTGAGTACAATACAGAGAAGTAAGATCCAAACAGAAATTCTCATTTCCCTGAGGAACAGTCAGATGATCCCTACTGGGTTTGACTAATAAGGATAATTTTCCTGACGTGGGGGACTTTCCAGGGCTGTATGAATGGTGATGTTGTGTACTTAGAATTGCTGCTATTTTCAGATTCAAAAGCACAGCGGAGAATTAACGTTGCGTGGTCATTCTAGCTTTTCCAAATTTGTTTAACCATGAAAATCCTTTATAAAACCATGGTATTCTCCCCATCGCTGACCTACCTCAGAGTTTTCTACTGCCCATTATTTTAAGGCTCACAGAACCTGAGAAGTACATTTTACACGCTCCAGTTCAGAGTTGCAGCCAACATTAAGGTTTTTCTTTTTTTTTTTTTCCCCTCCCAGACATAGAAAATACCTCCATAGAAGCAGAATTGAGACGGTCACCAAAGATTCTGTCTTTTTTCTTATTGAAATATTTACTTTGCAAATCCACCCATCTCTGTTATAAATGAAACATTACATGAAGTCCTGAGAGGGAGGAGGAGCCCATGTTAAAACACAAGACCTGCCTCGGAAACACTTGAGAACAAGTTAAGAAGTGAAATTCTACTGTATATATGCCTTCTCATACATCTTGACACCAGTGAAAAGGAAGCAGACACCCGGGCAGACGGGCCACCTTGACTGTGCTGCCAAGTTTGGTGACAAGCTTTATAAAAACAGTTCTACCTTGTACATTTACAAAGCCTGCACTTTGCTGCTTTTGAAATAAAACAAAACCAACCCCAACAAAAATGCCCCAGGCAATAGTGCTGGCCATAGAACTGGTGCCAGAAATCCAGGCAGGACGCTGCTAGCAAAGGAATGTCATCTTTTCAATATGAAACAAGAAACAAGGCTCTAATGGGGCCAGCCTGCCAGAACCCCAGCTTTTCCCCTTCACCCCAGACAATGCTAGCTTTGTACAGGCAAAGATGCACACAGACTTTTATTCCTCTCTATTTTTTTTTTCAGGGATGAGTTCTAGGGTCTATAGAACAAAATTTTCCCTTCTGGTGTTGCTTATTCATATGCCACATTTAATCTTCTTTTCTGAGGTGGAAAAAATACTCAATAACAACAAGAACAAAAAGACATAGTTCCTAAAAGGCACAAGAGAAATCTAATCCCAAAGAAACTATTATGGTAGAAGATAGTGACAAGAAGACATTGAGAGGGATGTGTGGTTTTCGTGACATGAGCATTGCGTTGTGCTGCTATGACTGTTGCACTTAAGGACACATATTTGATACAACAAGAGAACAGAAAACAACTGTTTCATCTGGTGTTCCATGGAGTGATCTGTTTCCAGAGCCTAGAGAGCAAGAACTGGCTTTGTAGGTCCTAATGAGAGACATATGTCAGTCTCCAGCAGCGTGCTTTTCAAAGGGATTTTCTGGGGTCATTTTGTCTGCGTGTGATTTTTGCCTTGTGTGATGACACTGGAATCTAACCCCTGATAAAGGTCTACCTCTATTGGGTAAGGATTTCCCAGTTTCTCAAAATGTCAAAGGTGAATGAACTAGGAATACGGGGATGTTTAGAATCATAGGCCTTGAAAAGATAGTTTGATAAGTTTCAGGGAAGCTTATAGAAATGTATTTAAGGAGGTTCCCACAGTAACCATTTCAGTAACAGAATCGGATTATAAATCAAAACCACAGATGGTAGAATCTGGTCTCATAAATTTTTAGTTTCCTCATCTGTGAAATGGAGGGGGAAACAATCGATTCCACCTACTTCTCTAACTATGATGAGGATCAAATAAAAAAAACCTATGGCAGAAACTGTTAGCTCGTCACCAAATCCATAATTTCTTTCCATAAAAGTAGGTCTGTACCTGAGCACATGGCTAGACTACATCTCCAAGTTGACCGTGTAGTTGGTTTTGGTCACGTGTCCCATTCAAGCCAATGAGGTATGCCATTCCTGGCCAGGGCTTTTAAGAAGCAGGTGTACTGTCTCCCCCGTGCTCTCTTTCCATTCTGGTAGCTAGAATAAGATGATGCTAAGAACCTAAGAGGATGACAAGCTGCAGCACTGGCAGGAGTCCTAATTACTGTGTGGAAGAGAGAAGGCTGCCAATCAGGAGCTGATGTGAGAAAGAAATTCTGTAGCAAACGTTGTACCTTGTGGGGTTTATTTTTACTTCAGCTAAGCCTGGCTTAATTTAATTCCATACATGAAAATGCATTAGAAACACTAAGGCTATAGGAATGTAAGATATAAGACAGTTTTATTATTTCAGTGGTTTTACACAGGTACATGGGTCGGGAGAGAGGCAACTGTAGAGAGCGGGAAGACCAAGGGCTCTGAGCTCTGCCCTGACAAAGAGAAGCTAGAGGGGGCTGATGAAGAAGGAAAGCCTTCCCAGACAATTTCATTTCATATCACCTCTTTACAGGCGTCCACCCAGGAGAAGGAAATATGGAAAGCTCTCTAACTTTTCTAGTAAAAGGTGGAGAGAGAAAGAGGATAATTGTAATAATAGCAGACTTTTAGTTTGTTATAAGAAAAACAGCAAATGAAAGTGTTCTAGATATTTTCAAACAACAAACAAGCAAAGCAAGCATTTAAACAAGCATTCCGGAATGTTTAACTATTAAAAAATTTATAAGCCCCTTAAAACCACCAAATTAAATAAACTATTTTTACCACGCCAACACAAGGAAAAAAAAAAACAAAACAAAACACAGAGTTGCAGGCTAATTCAGAATTCACCCCTCCCTCCAACTTCCTGTTTATTCATATACCAGAAGAAAAAAAAAACAGACAGATTTTTCGGTTTTTTCAATCCAAAATCAGTTCTCAATTTGTTAGAAGAAGAAAAGTGTTTTCTCCTTCTGTAGGATTACTAGGAAAAGCTAGATTGTCATTTCAGCTGTCTTGAGGTTCCTCGATATGGAGGTAGAAAATCTAAGTTGAGATTTTTCTTCTCTTTAAAGCACTGACAGCCCTCAGTACTCTTCCATTTCAGTATATCATTCCAGCCACTAGTTCTTAAGAGTTTGCCTAAAGATAGTATCAAAGAGAACATATCTTTTGCAATGAAGGTTAACTGAGGTAGAAGGCAGAAATTACTAAGAAATGAGCTAGACTTTGGTCACCAAAGACCTTGTCCTGCTTATAAATAATTCCATGAATGTTTACATGAATGTATCATCTCAAGCCCTATGTAATTAGATGCAATTCATTATATAATTAGATAAAATGTGTGAAATTAATATATTGTTTGCATTATTATGCAATTATATCTTATTACACGTTATTTATAACTACACTAATTGTTGTATAATTAGATATAACTTACGATAAAAGCACATACGCATTGACGTCCTACTACGTGCCTCCCTAGGCACTGTGCGAAGCCCTAGTAATAAGGCTGTGACAAGAGAGACCTGCCCAGCCCTCCTGGAGTTTATAGCTGACATTAAACTAATGACTTGGTAATAATGACTTAATTTCAATTGTGTTAAATGCTACAAAGGAGAACAATAGCAAACGTAAAAGAGGGGGACCTAACCTGGGGGTTCCAAAGGAAGGCTTCTCTGAGGAAATGATATTTAATGAGTCCTTCTGAATGTCTTTCATATCCTACGGATCCCTAGTTGTTTACACAGGGTTATGCAAAATAAATGTGAGCAGAATGGATAGATTTCCATTTTTCCACGTAACTCTACATAGGCAATTTAATTCTGAGCCCTCTTGCCTTCCAGCCCCATCTTCAACTTTTGCCTGGAACACTCCTCTCCCCTTCCTCATCTGGAAAATGCTTATACATCTAGAAAATCACATCTTCTATAAACGCCTTCCATGAATGTGTCAGAGGGATCCGAGGCTCCTTCTCTGTGCCCATCAACCCCTTAGCCACAATTGTCATAGCACGTGCCACACGGTTTCCTTGCTCCTTCGTTCATCCGCCCAACGAGTATGTACCATTTACCTGTAATCAAGGAGCTTCACTTTAAAATGCATTTTAAAACTACTTTTTTCCTTCTTGTTCTCAGCCTTAAAACATACTTAAAACTTTTTGTTTCCCTCCTTCCCACTAGACACGCTCTTGTACTACTAGCTTACCTAATTAGACACTTACTTAGAAGTTCCAGGAGCTAATTTTAAAATAAACCAGGTATGGAGACCCAGCTGTGAAACTGCAGAGATGACCTCACAAGGGTTAGTCTACAACCCGGGCATTGCTGAAATGACGACAGGCTACGCTCCAGGTGGACCGTGACTCAAGACTGCCTCCGGGACCGAGCACGCAGACCTTGCACCCAGCACCACTCCCACATGCCCCCACCCCTGCTCCACGTTCCCCGTTTTAAGACCCTCTCCACAGCCTAAAGTTTGGAATGGTCTTTTAAAGACTTGAGCCTGGTCATTCCCCAAAGGCCAGAATTTAAATCCTTTTACCACACCTCGCTTCTCATGTTTTCTGCCTCCAAGCAGCTAGCAGCTGGACTTGAGCCAGTTACATCCCTATTATTGGATAGGCCTGGTTCTGTGTATTTTTTAGGCACTGGGATACAGCATTGGAAAGAAAATACACACAAAACTTTCATTTCTATATCCTGGAGCCAGTCTCATGGAAGGTACTTAATAAATGTCTGATGAATGAATCAGGGAACACATAAATCCTCCATGGTTGGCAGATTGTAACAACAGGGAACAGAGAGTCGCTTTTTGGGTCTATGAGGGAATCTACTCTGTGTCATCCAATACAGTAATGAACTTTATGGCAGGTTTCATAATTCATTTTAGCTGTCACATGTGGCACACGGAGTGTCCTGTTTTTGCTATTGTCTTGGGTATGTTATTTTGTTCTTCGGGATCAATACTGCAGCAAACCCCTAAAACAGAAGCAACTATCAGGGTGGGGAAAGCTAAAAATATTCTCCAAAGAGAGCATCATGTTCATGTTTATCCACTCCAATTAAAAACAACAATGTGGTTTTAAATGGCCTTGGTCAAATAAAATCATTAAGCTCATTTAAAGTATTTAATAGAAGTTCTAAAATTAAGTGCAGACATCCATCTTCCTGATTGCAAAACTTTTTGTGACTGAACATTCTGCTTGCTGTCTGCCAGGAAAACCCAGCCCAGCAGCCGAACGCTGTCATGGAGATGAGGGCCTCCCTCTCTTCAGAGGCTAGCAAAACAAAGGCAGATGAGAAAAATGGACAAAATTAGCCCTGAGGGACTGAGGGGGCTAGTGGAGTTTAAACTCTTAAAAGACTGCTTTAAATAGAAGGCTACCAATGTGACCTTCAGCAAGCATTTCCTCTGCGCCCTTGTGGAGAAGACACGCCATCACGGCTGTGCCAGGCCTCACCCTGGGGCCTGCTGCAGGACAGGCTGGATTGTGGCCCCCAAAGGTTGGCTTAGGGATAGGAAGTTTCCACCCATCAAAGGCAAAATGTAGAGAACAAGGACAAAGCTGCATCTGGGAACGTGCCCCCGTGTGGGTTCTGCCCGCTGTCTCTTCTTGGGAAAGACTGACTGCCTAGTAAGCGCTTCCTTTTTAAATTTTTTGTTGCAGAGATGTCATTTCTTTTACGAAATGATCAAGACAGTATGTTTTTTAAAAATATGCCCCTATCTGTTAGTTTTAAATGTGGTGGCGTATGAAACCCCCACACTAGACCATAACACACCACTGCTTCAGACCTTCTGTCTTAGACTGGCTGAAGCAGTGGGGTGTTTTCTAACAGGAAAAGCATTTGAATCCCAGCTCTAGCAAAGGCTAGCTGTGTATCCTTGGCCAAGTGCCTTAACTACTCTGACCCTCTGTTACCTCATCTATAAAATGTGGGTCACGGAGCCTACCTTGCAGAGCTGTTGTGAGAAGTAAATGCACTATGGTTTAAAAAAAAAAGTGCCCAAATGCCTGGTATACAGAAGGCACCCAACAAGCGTCGTTTTCTCCTTCCCTCTACTCTACATTTGGACGTGCAAACACTGGAGACCTCTCACTCCATATAGCCAAGCCCTAACAAGAAATCAGTGCCATTACTGGGTTCACTGCTTTTATGTCTGTATTTGGCATGGGACTCGGTTCAAACTTGTGGATTTGCTTTCATTTTACTGATAGGCTAAGGCCCAGAGGAGTCAATGGACATAGCCAGGAGAAGTAGAAATGGTCTGAGAATCCAAGTGTTTGGTTTCTGACCTAAAATGCTTTCTCTCTATGACTCACACTGCTGCTTCCTTCTCAGCCATGAGATCCCACCTGATCCCCATCACATCAGGCCTCTTTGACCCCTATGAAATAGAATACCCCTAAATTATTCTTTATCAGACCATTCTGTTTATTGTCTTCCAAATTTGAATTGTTTAGCATCTGTCCCTTGTATGAGACACTAAATTCCATAAAGAACTTTGTCATGTTCACTGTTGTATCTCCAGCACCCGGCACAAGGCCTGAAACTTAGTAGGTATTCAACAAATATATGCTTAAGGATGAATGATTGGTGAATATGGTTGTCAGAAGAGACTTGCCCATCAAACTAGGGAACAACAGAAGACAGTATGTAATCAAATGCGAACTCTGGTAGGCTCTCCCTTTTGCAAGGTAACGTTGTCACTTCTCCCCTCAGGAGGTAAAGTCTATTTCTTCACCCATAGAATCCAAGCTTAGTCATGTAAGTCATTTGGTCAAGGGGATATTAGCAAATGTGATGCAAGCAGAGGTTGAAGAGTGTTTGAGCATGGTTATTGTCTTCTCTTACTGATGGGAACCCATCCACCGTGTGAAGAAGCCTCGGCTAGGCTAATGGTGAGCAACAACATGGGGAGAGGATCTGGTCATCCTGCCAAGGCCCCAGACATGTGAGTGAGACCATCCTAGACCACCTGGCCCAAGCCAAGTCATCCAAGACAAGAAGACCTGTCCAGAATGATAATGAATAATAAATGTCTATTGTTTTAAGACATTAAGCATTTGAGTTATTTGTTAAGCGGAAGAAGCTAACTGATATAACACCATAGAATATGTTCCAGAAACCTCTCCAAGGTGCGATGCCAGGTATTTCTGGAGGTAGCTCAATTACATGGATATTTCTAAAATCTCTGATTTTGGATGACAGGAAAGTGGGAATTGAGTGTGAATGGAAGGGTGGAGGAATGACCAAACATGGCTTAAAGCTTCTAAGCCATGGAGCCCTGGGCAGGTGGATGTGAACTTCTTTTAGCAGTGTGGAAGTGGAGCAGCAGACCCAGGCCCATAGCCCAGCATAACCAGCTGGCTTGCCACTTTTGGCATGAGAGCTTTGGGACACCAGCTTCTGAGTTTTAGAAGTTGTAAGAAGAATAACATCATCAAGGGCCAAATCTGGTCCACTGCTTTTGTAAACAAAGTTTTGTTGAAACATAGCCATGCCCATTTTTTTTACATATTATCTACAGTACCTTTCATGCTATACTAACAGAGTTGAATAATGGCAGCAAAGACCACATGGCCCTCAAAGCCTAAAATATTTACTACCTGACTCTTTGCAGAAACATTTGGCAACCCCTGTACTAGGGTAATCCAGGGAGGCTCCATGGAATAGTTGGGTCTTAACCTGAGCCTTGAAGGAAAGAGGCAGTGTTATTTCGGTAGAAAAGAATGGAGAACTGCAGAAAGAACACTACAAGAAGAGTACTAAGATTATAACTGATGTTATAGCACTGTGTGCAAAAGTCATTATAACTTAATGACAAAACAAACAATAGGCTGGGAACAGTGGCTCACACCTGTAATCCCAGCATTTTGGAAGGCCTAGGTGGGTGGATCACCTGAGGCTGGGAGTTCGAGACCAGCGTGACCAACATGGAGAAACCCTGTCTCTACTAAAAATACAAAATTAGCTGGGTGGGGTGGCACATGCTTGTAAAGCCTGTAATACCAGCTACTCAGGAGACTGAGGCAGGAGAAACACTTGAACCCGGGAGGCAGAGGTTGCAGTGAGCCTATATCACGCCACTACACTCTAGCCTGGACAACAAGAGTGAAATTCCATCTCAAAAAAAAAAAAAAAAAAAAAATCAAAACAATAACTAAGCATGTATGTGCCACTTAGTACCTATCACTTAGTATGTGCTAAGTACTATTCTATATGCTTTATACATAGTAAAAACGTTTTATCCTCACAACAATACCATGAGGTAGGTAATATCACCCCCATTTTTCCAGATGAGAAAAAGAGAGAGTTGCACCAAGCTAGTAAGTAGTCTGGCTAGAATTCAAATCCCAGCATTCTCACTCTAGACTTCACATTCTTCAAAAGCTATAAAAATGAAAATGGAAAATATGATTAAGGCCAAAATTTTGCATTAAATTTTAGCTATGAGCAATAAGACTGTTTTCCAAAGACATTATTTTATTTTGTCCTATTATTTTCTTTTTAATATATATATATATTTTTTTATACTGTTGAACATTCTTGGCTAACCACACTGCACATTCATTTTGTGTGCTCTTCGTCCCCTACACAAAAACTGCCATTGCTCAGCTGGAAACCCCCTAAATGGGGCATCCCTACCATGTGTCTAGTGGTTATGCCACCATGGTAATGCTGTGTCAATATAGCAGCCGCTGACCATTCATTCCCAGAGATGGACCACACCCATCTGTTAAATTCTGACCACCATCATACAGCTGCGGCAGAGGCTGAGACTGTCACCCAGTCCCTAGGAGGACAGAAAGTTCTCTTCCCCAAATAATAGTCAATTAGGTCATCCTGGTTATGACAGGCAGAAGCCACTGTAGGCATTACTTCTTGAAGATATACCAGGCTCTGGGAGTCCTACTTTAGAGCAGAGGTTCTCAGCTTACAGTAGTAACCTTTGATTTCCAGCCAAAGGTTGGGCCAGTTTCTACAGGTCAACCAGGGGCCTGTGGTGCATCTGCTGGTATCCTAAAATGATATCACACACTGGGCCCATAGTAAATATCAATTTAAATACAGGCAGAATTCAAGAAGAAAAGTTGCTTCTGGATTCATTACCTTATTATATCACAAGGGAGAGATTCCTAATAGATAGTTTCCAAAAGGATTAACTTTTTACAGATTACTAGATAATAACTTTTTCTAGAGGGTATTTTGGCAATCTGATTCAAAAGCCTTAAAATATACAAAGCCACTGATCTAAAATTCCACTTATACTACTTTATCCTAAGGAAATTTTATCCTAAGGAAATTTTCAGAGATATACCTAAAGGCCATACATTAAAGTGTTATTTATAATTGAAAACAACTGTAAGCACCTTAATTAGTTAAATAAATTATGACATAACCATAAACTACTATATTAATTGTATAACCATAAAAGCTATGCAGTTGCTTAAATTTGGGTCATAAAATATTATTAAAGATTAAGTTAAAACCAGTATACAACACAAAATTTCATTTTCTGAAATAATAACAATATGCATATACTTATAGAACAGCTGAGTTTTACAGGGGTTCTCTCCCAGGGTAGGATCATGGTTGTTTTAATTTTCTAGTTTTATACAATAAATTCTATACTATATTGATATTTTTTTTTAATGACAATAAAATTATATTTAATTTTTTTTTTTTTTTGAGACGGGGTCTTGCTCCGCTCCCAGGCTGGAGTGCAGTGGCCGAATCTCAGCTCACTGCAAGCTCCTCCTTTTGGGTTCACGCCATTCTCCTGCCTCAGCCTCCCGAGTAGCTGGGACCACAGGCGCCCGCCACCTCGCCCGGCTAGTTTTTTGTATTTTAGTAGAGACGGGGTTTCACAGTGTTAGCCAGGATGGTCTCGATCTCCTGACCTCGTGATCCGCCTGTCTCGGCCTCCCAAAGTGCTGGGATTACAGGCTTGAGCCACTGCGCCCAGCCTATATTTAATTTTTTAAAAGTTGTATTTCTTTTTCTTTGTCTGTTACATTTTACTGTTACCTCCTCCTGCTTCTCAGTTCTGTGAATTTTGTCACTCTATTTTCCCAGTAAGCTTAAATGTAGACCAAGTCTTTCTCAATGACCAGGGAGAAGGGCAATCCACCCACAATATAAAAGGTATCAAATTCAACTGGTTGTCAAACTCACCTGACCTTATTGGGTTTATAGCTCTATTAAAAAAATACACCATAAAATTACTCTGTATCACTTTTAACTGAGTTTATCAAAGTTGTTTGTGCTGGTATGTGTTTTGTTTTTATTGGGTTTTTTCCTAAAAAGAGTCAGAATCCCAAACTAAGGTCAGGCAACTCACTGACTATAAGCTAATTAAAGCAGTTTGTTCTATACAGATCGTGAAACAGCTTCGTATGCAGCTCCTAGTATGTGCCACGGAGACACGTTAGATAATGATGAGAGCAGGTAAGCTGAATTACAGCAGACCTCATTCAGATTTCTGGACATGAGATGACTTAACATTTTTCAGAAATAAAGAAGTATCTTTTCATTTACTTTTCAAATAAACATTAGAAAATGATTTATTTATATATTGCACAACAAGGGGACAAAATGAACTAGCTATTCCACTGAAACCTTTCCATATCTCAGGATAAATTTAAGTAGGTTCCACTAGGGGTTACTAATAATAAAGCAATAATTGAATGAACAAATGTCTTGCTTTTTAGTCGGTTGCCAACCGGTTGCCCATATAACTTTCCTGACTAACATGTCAGAATCTACTGGAGAAAAGAGAATTGCCATAAAATAGCACAATCCCAGAGGCAGAGAGATCTTCCTAAGCCTTTAATGAATTTCCCAAAACTGGCCTTACCTTATTAATAAACCATAATAAATGTTTATTTCAATGATTTGAAAAGGCAGGAAAAACTCACAAAATTACTTTGAGGGGTTGAGTGACATTTATACATTTGTTCAGTCTTTAAGCACCCACTATATGCCAGACTGTGTGTGACATGCTGGGCAGTGGAGCTAGGGTCCCCATCCACTTTGTGTTCATAGGCAATCAGACATGCAGTACAGTAGTCTAATTACAAAATGACACCCATTCCCCTGGCCCCTTCATATCTATATCACTTATTACTTTGAAGCTCTGCCCATTAAGAAATTGAGTGGGGCTGGATGCGGTGACTCACACCTGTATTCCCAGCACTTTGGGAGGCCAAGGTGGGAGGATCACTTGAGCCCAGGAATTCAAGACCAGCCTGGGCAACATACGTGAGACCCCCATCTCTACAAACAAGTTTTTTCAAGTTGACAGATTAGTTTTATTTTATTTAAAAGAAGAACAAAAGTTGAGTTTGTGTTCCTACCTACTGAGTCTAGGCTGACCTTACGACTTGCTTTGGCCAATAATGTGGCAGAAGTGGTAATGAGATGCTTCTTAGCCTAAGCCTCTGGAGACCTTATGTGCTTTTGTTCTGTCTTCTGGAACCCTGCCGCTGTGAACAAGCCAGGGCCAGCCTGATGGAAATGAGGGATCACATGGAGGAGAGCTGAGTCTCCCCAGCCCACAGTCAGCACCCCCAGAAGCAGAGCCAACTAGCTAACTTACAACTGCCCAGAGATACATGGTGGAGCCTAGCCAAGTCCAGATGAACCATGCAGATGAGTCTGGCTGAAACTGCTGACCCACAGAATTGCAGGCTAAATAAAGAATTGTTGTCTTAAGCCATTTAGTTTTAGGATGGTTTGTTATACAACAGTGCCTAACCAATATATACAGTTAAGTGCTAACTCTGATAAGCCAAATACAAAATGCCATGGAGTGCCTGTAACATTATTCCAACATGTTAACAATTACAAATGAATCATGCAATTTAGATGTATAAACAACAGATCTAAACAACCATCTAGAGAGGACTTAAAGAAGTTATATATCTAGGGAAGGGCTAGATCAAGACAGCCACAGTTCCTTTGAGAAATTTTTTATGGATGAGTTAGTTATATCTGCCTTTGAAGTCATTGTTTCTTTTCTTTCTTGAGAAAAAGAAGCTCTTTCACTCAATTAAGACTGTTGGACTTGATAACAATTGTCTTGCTTGATTCAAAGCAGCCATATACTACTCCCTGACACATGTTCAGCCTCCAGTATTCTGTAGGCAGGAATTTTAAATCCAGCTCCCCTTAATTTATGACACACATACAGTAGCAAGTCCCTACAGGCTGAAAATCAAACTGTAATTCAAAGGCCACAGAGCTGAGGAAAACAGCCAGGAGATAAATCCCAGTTTCAACCTTGGATTCCCTGCAAGTTGATTCAGTGGACTGTCAGTCATATTCAAAAATAAAATAAAACTACAGACACCAGACGGCATGTTCTAAAGAGAAACAGAATGATACTTCTCAAGATTCTTCCAACCAGTTCTTTGTTTTTGTTTGTTTGTTTTTTGAAACAAAGTCTCGCTCTGTTGTCCAGGTTGCAATGCAGTGGTGTGATCTTGGCTGGCTGCAACCTCTGCTTCCCGGTTTCAAGTGATTCTCATGTCTCAGCCTCCTAAGTAGCTGGGACTAGAAGCACCAGTCACCCATGCCTGGCTAATTTTTGTATTTTTAGTAGAGATGAGGTTTTGTCATGTTGGCCAGGCTGGCCTCAAACTCCTAACCTCAAGTGATCACCCAACTTGGCCTCCCAAAGTGCTGGGATTACAGGCATGAGCCATCACACCTGGCCTGGCCAGTTCTTATCATCTAAAAAGAATTGTTATGTGGGGGTATTTTAAGGGCCTTAAAACCTTTGACCTAGAAGTTTCTGAATTTTAAACCAAAGATCTATATGGAAGTAATAAAAACCACCAAATATAACAATTCACCACACTGATGGGAGGTGATGTTACACATCCAGCCCAGTTTTGGAACTGGGTAGGTCACCTCCAGAAAGTACAAGGAGAATGAGAGTTCATCAGGCACAGAGGTGTGAAAACTCACCTTACATCCCTCACAGGCGCTGACCCCATAGTGGTACCCTGATGATTTGTCCTGGCAGACGAAGCAGGGTTTGTACACTCGAGGGGGAGGAAGTGGAGATGGGGGGCTTGGGACGAGTTCCTCAGAGCTGGTGCTCTGTGTTTCAATTGCTATAATAGAGATGGGGTAGAGGGAGAAAAAAGAGAAGATGTATTTTAGTTCATTACTTTTTTCAACAGTGAATTCATATGCTTCTGCCCCAAATTCAGTAATAACACTAGCAGGGATGAGCTCATAAAAACAGCTGTCATTGTAGGCCCAGCAGTGGTGACACTGACATTGATGTGGTGCTCTACGGTTTACAAAGCAGTCTCATACATCTCTCACTTGTAGTCCACAGCTCACACAGCACTGTGAGGGCCATGGTTTTTATCACAATTTTACCCACAATAGAAACAGAAACTCAGAGGAAGGAAGCGACTTGTCTAAGATCAACAGAGCAGTGGTAGAGCCAACACACAAATTCAGATAATCATACTACAAACCCCAGTAGCTTCTGATTCATGTAGAGTCTCAAATGACTTGACCTTGTTGCTCACTTAACCAAAAGTAAATTTCCTTTGGGCCGGGCGCGGTGGCTCACACCTGTAATCCTAGCACTTTGGGAGGCTGAGGCAAGTGGATTACCTGAGGTCAGGAGTTCGAGACCAGCCTGGCCAGCATGGTGAAACCCCATCTCTACTAAAAATACAAAAATTAGCCAGGTGTGCTGGCGTACACCTGGAATCCCAGCTACTCAGGAGGCTGAGGCAGGAGAATCACTTGAACCCAGGAGGCAGAGGTTGCAGTGAGCTGAAATTGTGCCATTGAACTCCAGCCTGGACAACAGAGCAAGACTCTGCCTCAAAAAACAAATTAATTAATTAAAATTTTTAAATTTTCCTTTGGACAAATGAAGAAAATGCCCAAATTATTCATTCAACAAGTGTATTGGGATAGTCTTTAGCATGATGCAGCCATAACTGATCTTCATTAATAACAATATGGGTAAGACTCTTGCTACTCAAAGAAGGCTCCTTGGGCCAACATGCATCAGCATCACTTAAGATCTTATTAGAAAAATAGTATCAGGTCCCAGCTCAAGCCTGTGGAATCTGAAATCTGCATTTTGATGAAATCCGCAGATGACTAAATGTACAATTAACGTTTGAGAAGCAGTAGGTTAAACCTAATGATGACACAGAGTGGTGCGATTCATTTTTAAGTCATGTTACTCTTTAATCTAGATTTAAAAAAACATAATCCTCTATACTGTTATCTAATCACCCAAATTCCATGGGAAATGGGAGTTCACAAAATATAAGAACGGGGTGTTCTCCTACCCCTAATTCTCCAGGGTTGTACTCAGAATCAAAGCAAGAACTGGCTCTACTTCTATCACAGGTAAACATGCTCATAAAATAACACGGAAATCAGGAAGGGGAATTAAAAGTGGTTAAATAATGTTCCAGAATCCTCTAGTCTCCAAATTGCTTTTCAATACACAGTATAGTTCCCAGAATATAGTTTCCAGTTGCCCTACTGCTTATAATCTCCCAGAGTAGATATTCTCCTGACTGGATTATCCTGAAGGCAAGCTTTTAGCAAGTCAGGTCGACTCTACCCACTACATTTACTGTTAATCCATCCCCATATCATTATCCTGCTACCACACCATGCTAGTAATCCACCATCACCTCTCACAACTGCTGCAATAGCTTCTTCATTGATTCCTTCATGCCCCTTCTTCCTACCTAGGGTCTAGTCTTCAAACAAGCAGTCAAGATAGTTGTTCAAACATTAAAATCCATCTCTTTCACTTGCCTATCTAAAGCCCTCCAATAGCCATCAATTAGATGAAAGTCAGACTCTAGTATGTGCTACAAGGCTTTTAATCACATGGCCTTTTAGCAGCATCATTGCCTTCAGTGAGTCCCCTAATTTATTGAATTCTATATAATTGGCATCTATTCTGTCTTCTGAATAGGCTGAGCTCTCGTACCAATGGAGGCTATTGCAATAACTATTTGTCCTTTCTGGAAATTCTTAGACCTTCAAATATCTCGTTGTTTTTCATTTCTTAGATCTCAAAGCAAATGTTTCCTTCCCAGAGATGAGTTCTGTCATTAAAATGCCCCTCTCCTCTCCATTCCTGGTCACTCTGTCTCACTATTTTATTTCCATAAAACCCTAACCAGTGTTCAAATTTTAGATGTCTGTATATGATTTTATATTCTACATCTGCCACCCCCCATACTCTGAATGTTGAGTTTCAGAAGGCAAAGAAACTCACCTGCATTATGTACACCTGTGTTCCAGGACTGGACGAGGTCCTGGCACATGGTAGATAATCAATCAGTATTTATTGAATTAGCACATGAACTTTTTCCTTTTCCTTCCTCATTTTGAGCACTAAGTGCCCCTCTAAGTTGTTAAATGAGAAAATTAAACCAAATAGCTCTTATACTCCTTTGCTTCCTTAAAAAAGTAATTAATTAGCCCTTTGGAACAGAATCAACTATAATTATAGTATTTTCATAATTCAGAAGAAACTTGGAATGAATTCATTTGAGTAGTGCAGGTCCTAGTAGATAAATCTATTATAGTCTTTACTGGTTAGAACCGAGGTATCTAGGACGAAGATAGCAATCTTGAGTACGTTATTTCTGGCAGATAGGAAGCCCTTACTTTGAATAAGTTGGCACAGTGGTAGCAACTGTTTCATAGAAGGGTTGGCATCCGAGATGTCACTAAAGCTTATCAGCTATCAAGCAGTAGATGCAAAAGCCTTCTTCATACGGAACTAATCAGCTTCACTGAAAGCAAATTAATAAGAAAACACTATTTGCTAAAATTACAAAACAATATATCACTCTTTGTTAAAAATCTAAGAAAACATACACACAGAATCACCCACAATCTTTTCACTGTGTACGACCTTCCAGAATTTTTTTCTATGCACATAAATGTTTCGAGTTTGTCTACTAATGTGGAATTATACTGAGATTGCTGGGGACTTTGTTTAACCTATGATGGCATCAATTTATTTCCTTGTCGATAAATATTTTTCACAGAAAACATTCCATTGTGATGAACATCTTTGTAGCTAATCTCAGCACATCTTTATTTCCTTCAAATACACTACTGAAGGGTATTTATCAGATCAAAAGTATTTTATAAATATTTTGTTTTTAATGCATGTTGATAAACTGACTTCTAGAAAGCCTGTGTGGATTTACACCCCTGATATCAACGTAAGTGATCCCCTCCCCAGATGCCTCTCAGACCTTTTGGAGTGGTTTGATTTGTGTGCTTCTACTTCCATCCATGTGCTTCAACAACTGACAGAGTCATGTCGTCACCACTATGATCAGTCTCCCATTGAGTTCTTCACAGAAGGAAGGTGGGGAGGGGTGTGTTTTAAGGTCCTACTCGCTCGTGTAGAACAGCTCATCTGGCTTGTCTAGGAAAGTTGTAAATAGAATTCTGGTGGGGCTCGAATCAGCTGTCAGAGCTATGCCCTGAATTTCAAAAGTGGGTAGTAATTTTCATAAATATGCCACTTCAAACACATGCACCGAAGGGAGTCCAGCATTTCATCTTCCCAAAGAAAGGAAACAAAATTGTGCATAATTTAATACCCAAAAAACTTGGGGCAAAGCACACAAAAAAACGTGGAGTCTACTGGACGTTAAAGATCCCAAAACATTTTGTGAAGATTGGATCTTTTCCTACGGATAAGAGTCATTTATAACAAATGAATGAATCCAGAAGGCTTTTCCTGAACAGTTGCCATGAATGAAAATGTTCTATTGTAAGTAATCAATAGTGAGAGCCCTGGACTTTTATTTAGGTTGCGGTGATTTCACCAGTAATTCTAGGAACTTTCTCATATGAGTACAATAGATTCTCAGACTGTTCATGTGTTCAATCATTTGTTTGGCTGAGTGACATAACATGCCAGGCATTGCGTTATACGCTATAGACGGTGATAGTATATAATCCCTTATCGTCGACAAATTTGGCCTAATAGAGAATAAACCAACCATTACAATACAGTGGGTTCCAAACTTGGCTGCACACTAGAACCAGCTGGGGAGCTTTTAAACATCCTAATGACCAAGTTATATTCCAGATCGATCATATATATAAATGTATATACATATATATAAATGTGTGTGTGTGTGTGTGTATATATATATATATATATATATATACACACACACATTTTTTTTTTCAAGTATCACCCTCAAAATTGATGGTCAGTGGTCTTTTATTTCCTCTTTGTGGCCTATAACACTGAGAACAACGCAAGGAAAAAAAACATTTTCAGTGGTATAGTCCATCAGATCACCAAAGCTTGCCTCAGGCGAACATGCCAAGACAAGTTCTAGAATTACAACCAGGATATGGCATCAATATAAAAGATTTGTACTTTAATGCAATCTCTTGCCTTTTTGGTAAGGTAGCAAAAACATACTTTGGCAAAGTTTCTTAGAGCTCCTTTTCTTTTCTGCCTTCCTCCACTACCACCCCTCCTCAAGAAAGTCAGTGGGAAACAAGCAGGGGGACAGCCCGTGGCTTTCCTTTTACCAGTCATTTTTGGTATTTAAGGTAGATACAGAGTACTCAGCCATTGATCTGTTCACTGTCATCCTGCTGAAATCAATAATCTATTAGTCCCTTTAAATTAGAGTTAGATTCATCAAAATACCCTTGAGAGGCCTCAAACATTTTGTTCCTTATTCCAGGCAAGCACAATCAGTCTATGGAATGATAAAATTTTTGCTCGAAAACTCTGCCGGCTCAGCAGACAATGTGTTCTGTATTAGCTCATTCAGCGATCTCAGGCAGGCCAAAAAAGCAGTTTTTAGACTTCCCAGGGGGAAAAGAGGCTTGTGTCATTCAATAAAACAACTACACTGCAGCCATCCTGATGTGATCTCAGTTTGGAGAAGCAGTCTTTGAGGAATAATTCGGATCTGCTTTTTGTCTCCTGCTTTTATTTATTTCCTTGCCTACTTATGGACTTACTCAGTTCTGTTTGCTGATTGAATGCCCAACAAGCAGCAGCCTCCAATGTGGCATCCAAACTGCTAACCAGATGGGCTGCCCTGCTTCGTCAGGGAATGGGCAAGTCAGAGGAACTTCTGCTACTCCGGTGAGATGGATGCTTGGCTCTGTGGGTCCCCGCCCAGAGCACAGTCAGCACCAGTGATGCTGAGAGGGCTGCTCTGAACTGCACACATGAGTGGAGACAGTGAGCCTCAGGGAAGATGAGAATGAACCAAACCTGCAGCATCGTCGGAAGCTTCTGGCCCCTATTTTAGACCTCTCCACCCCCACAACATACAGATAACTATCAGTAAGGGAAGCAAAGCTAGAATCCCCTTCTTTGTATAATAAATTAGTCATGGGACTCATTTGCCTTTAAATCAATGTTCCTTGAAGTGTGGTCTGCAGCAGGAGAATTCTTGAGATTAGGGAGGACATTTGCTTTAAACTGGTGTTTTTCAGACTATCAATGGTGAAGCACCATTTCTTAGTCTTTCCCCCAATCCCTCATGGATTGATAAAATTCAATACAAATGAATCTCCAGGAAACAGGAGTCAAGGAAAAACAAAGACGCCCAAAGCACGAGCTCCAGCTTTTTTTTAAAAAAAATTTGATTTAACGGACATAAAATAACCCTGTCAAATAGCTGCAAAAGTTTTGAAACACTTGCTCTCAATGTCTGAACTTCTCTCACTGCGGATGGGCACAGGTCTCTGGATTGCATTTTGAGAAACAGTCTTCTAAAAAGACTTCAAACTCAGAAGTTGTTTGCAGACAAAACAAAAACAAAGCTAAACAAAATCTCCTCCGACTGGGATGTCGGAGAGACATCCAATACAAAAGCAGAATTCCCGAGTTCCCACTGCCGAAGCTGTCTTAAACACTGCCACAGCTGTCTTAAACACTGCCACAACTCTCAGGTTGATTCACTCCCAAAAGAAAAGAAATTAACATTGCTGCCTGATAAAAGGACTTGGCACTTACGAATTTAACTCACCTGAGAAAACACAGTATAAATGTCCTTGTTGTTACAACACACCTGAGTGTCATTTAAACACACAGAAAGTCTTCGACAATAGCTCCCTTCACAATTCCTTACATGCTTGGCATTTTTCTAAAGGTTAGATTAAGTAGCAGATAACACTTTTAAGAGAGCTCAGTATACTTTTTTTTTTTTTTTCTTTGTGAGAGCTAATTTACGGCTAGCTAAACCACGTTGACAGATTTCAGGATTTTAGGTTGGGTCTGATTACAAGCAGGCAGGCAGGCATCATGCATTAGGAAAGCCCAGCCTTTTTACTAGAACCTTCTATGATTAAGACAGTATTTTAATGCACTCTCTGGGCAGCTGAGCTTTAAAAGAAAAAGGAGTTGTAAAGCAAAAGACATTTCCTGCATGGCCCTAGGGGAATTTTGAGCCCAGAACTCCAAATCCCGGTGGAAGGGAGTCATTTCAGCTAATTAAGGGAGAAGAGCAAAGTTGGATTTGGTCAAAATGTTCGTTTGGACTTCATTTTTGTTGGCACCAAAGAAGGCTGATCTGGATTTTTTTCTCCCTTTTTCTGTGGATTCACTGCAGGCCTGCAAAGCCTACAGCTCACATACATTAGGGAGAGAGTCAAAGGAAACGCCAAAGTTCAACTAAAGTACAAGTAATTAGAACCAGATTCTCTGCTGTTTGCGTGTGCGCATGCGTGTATGAATGTGTGTGTAGACATTTTATTAAAATGTAATTTACATGCATCCAAACATTTGGGGCACGGAAAGACTCCATACTGTCACTCACTTAATTTTTATGTCGCCTTTTCAGGAGAGGATCTGCTTTTAATCATGTTTCAGGAGAAACGGTTTCCACACACAAGGGTTTTGCAAATCTGTGAATCGCATCCTGAAATTAGGTAATTGCCAAACAAGAAAAACTCTGCTTTGAAATCTTGCCTTACTCTGCTGCTGGCTTTGTTATTATTAAGCAGCTCCAAGATTAGTCCCGGGTTTGAGGTGGCTAGGGAGGGAGGAGGATGGGGAGTGAAGGAAAATATCATTGTGGGGCTTTGGCAGTCTTGACTCAGTAACCTGCCCATGACCCTGAAGAAGTGTGTGTTTGCCCGGGTCACCAGGGATCCAGGCCTAGGGCTGGAGCTGGGTTGTGAGAAACCCTGCTTTTCTGACCACACATGCAACAGGTGCTGAACATAGGCAGGAAACAAAAGGAAGGGCTAGGGGAAAGATTTTGGTTTTGAGTCTTTAGTAAAGCCTTTCTCTGCAAAGTGTGGTCCTGGACCAGCAGCATCAGCATCACCTGGAAACTTGTTAAAATGTAGAATCTTGGCCCGGCACAGTGGCTCACACCTGTAATCCCAGCACTTAATCTGAGGAAGGCAGATCACCTGAGGTTGAGAGTTCAAGACCAGCCTGACCAACATGGAGAAATCCCCGTCCCTACTAAAAAAACAAAATTGGCCGGGCATGATGGCGCACGCCTGTAATCCCTGCTACTCGGGAGGCTGAGGCAGGAGAATTGCTTGAACCCGGGAGGCAGAGGTTGCAGTGTCCTGAGATCGTGCCATTGCACCCCAGCCTGCAAAACAAGAGTGAAACTCCATCTCAAAAAAAAAAAAAAAGAAAAAAAAAGCAGCATCTTGGCCCCACCCCAGAAATGCAGAATCAGAATAGGCATCCTAACAAAACCCCTTGATCATTTTTATGCACATCGATGTTTGAGACACCTTAACATAAAAAACGTCTTGTTATTGTCCTAACCTTCCTGTAATCCCATTTTGCTGAGTTAATTTAGCATCAGAACTCTGTCAACTTGCCCTTTGCACAGGTCCTTACTAAATACTCCACCTTGTTAAGTACTTAATGCATTAAGATCTTCAGGCTGTGTGTGTTTATGCTCATCATAAACCAGAAGTCTTCGTTCACTCTCACAGAATTTTGGCAGTGGCTTTTAGTTGGCAGTGTGTTCAAAGTTGTACCAGAAGAGCCTGAACTAATAGTAATTACTATTTACTGAGTGCCCACTGTGTTAGGGGCCATGCAAAGTGCTTAATAGACATTAGTTCATTTACTCCTTCCCCATACCATGTGGAGGAGAGGGAGAACTGAGCACCTTAGAATTAGGAAATTTAAAACACAACAATGCTTTCAGCCTTTATAAATGAGATTTACATGACTTAATATGTTTACTATTATCTCACCAAATCTCCCTGCTTTTTAAATTCTCATTTTCCATCTCCCTGATTTATTTCCTAGGCTAGGAAGTTCACAGGGTTTGGTCTGGTCAGGCCTACTTACTCAAATTTGAGAACTGCACAACTTTGTAACTCTCTTGCTTTTAACTCATGGTTATAACTTTCCAAACACTGATTCAATTCAAGATATGGTTAAATTTGACAAGATAGTTTGGTCCTTAGAAAGAGAGTAAGGCTCAGGACCCACTAATCACTCTGTATTGTAGCTATACCTGTCTGGGCTCATGGCCAGCAACAGAAGTTATTCCTGGGACTGGCTTTTACCATGGGAAGTGCTGTCATATTATCATAAGGTACCATGACAGGTTCAACACCAACATTTCATTTTTATAATATGTGTTCTCACCACAAGGAGTATATTAAAAAATATCTCATAGGTTGTTTTGCATGACGTTTTAAACAGACGTTTTCTATCACTGTTTTCTAGGACATACTAAGATAGCTTATGCCAGGGTTCAAATAAATCCTCTCTTACAGTCACTTAAGAGGCCAAAACATCTAACTGCTTATTAATGATCTGAACATGGAGGCATCAGAAATGAAACTGCATTAAATGAACAAATGCTCGAACAAGTCTCGGGAGTCACGTGTAGATGAAGCTAATTGCTTTGCAATATTGAGGTCCCCTGAAGAGTTTCTCTCAACATCAAGTGACTCAGTTCCATATTTCACTTCTATCGGGATTCCCATAATATTTACGAAAGGAAGTATCACACTAATAAATGACATTATTTTATCTGATCAAATTTCCTGCACACAGGGTAGGTTAAAACAGGAGCATTAACATGTATATCATTTCAGACATACACAGTCACATTCATTTCAGATACACACACACACACACACATTCTTTGCTTATGTACTATATACCTATTTGAAAACCACATTGGTACCAGCCTGACAGAAAACTAAAAAGGAAATGCTTGGAAGACAACAATGAAATTATGTTCTGTCACATACCTTGCCACTCCTCTAAGATCTAAGGAAGTTCAAGTGTGATCGATTACACTACAATTTAGCCAAAACCCCATTTTTCTTAATAAAATAATGCTTGGCTTACTCAGAATTTTGCTGCAAAGAAATTTTTCTGTTTTGTTTCTTACAGGTATGCACCATATGAACAGCCTCAAAATAACTTTGAAACCAATTTAATCCTCACTGTGTGGGTTTTCTTGGTTCCTAAAAAGAAAGAAAATGCCATGAGCCTGCATAAAATTGTGTGGAGGAGGTGATGGGAAAGTGGTAAGCTTTGCTGCCAGGTGGACCTGAATTTGAATCTCTCTTCTGCCACTTACTAATGGCCATAGAGTTTTATTTCTCTTATCCCTAGTGTTTCTTTGCTGAAAATGAAGATAATCCTGATTCCTGTTGGTAAACCAGAGACAACGTTTGCAATTTGCCTGACACACAGTAAGTGCTCAATAAATGATAACCAACCTCACCTCCACGTTTCCCCTCCTCCCACAAATACATTTCCCTTCCACCTTCCTTAATCTAGAGCACAGTTTTTTGTTGTTGTTGTTGTTTTGTTTTTTTTTTTTCTGAGATGGAGTTTTGCTCTTGTTGTCCAAGCTGGAGTGCAATGGCGCAATCTCAGCTCACTGCAACCTCCGCCTCCTGGGTTCAAGAGATTCTCCTGCCTCAGCCTCCTGAGTAGTTGGAATTAACAGATGCGCACCACCACGCCCAGCTAATTTTTTGTATTTTTAGTGGAAACCGGGTTTCACCATGTTAGCCAGGCTGATCTCGAACTCCTGACCTCAGGTGATCCGCCTGTCTTGGCCTCCCAAAGTGCTGGGATTACAGGCCTGAGCCACCGTGCCCAGCTGGGCAGGGGTTTTTAGCCAGCACCATTTTGTCTTTCACGGGACATTCTGCAACATCGGGAGACATTTCTGGTTGTGACAACTGGGGGCTGCTCCGGGCATCTATAGGTAGAGGCCAGGGATGCTACAAAACATCTCACAATGCCCAGGACAGGCCCCTTCCCCACAACAAAGATTTGTCTGGCCCCAATTATAGATAGTGCTGAGGTTGAAAAACGCTGATCTAGGCTAAGGATACTACTGGTGGGGAGACACTGGGACCAAAGAGTGGGAACGGCAAAGAAAATACTACCGCTCTGGAGAAATGGCAACTGCAGAGTGCTACAGTGCAGACGGCGTGAGTTCAGTTCCTAATCCTGCCTCTTACTAGCGGTCACTTGTCCTGCCTGATCCTCAGTTTTCTCATCTGAAAAATCGAGATGACAATCACGCTTACTACATTCGTAACTACACTTCGTAAACTACAAAAAGTGTAAAAACACATACAAATAATAGCTAATGCTTTATTATTAGACTCTCTGGGGAAAAGGGGACTAAGTCCATATCAATAATGCGACTAATATGGTCACCACAGAAAACAACAGAACCATCTCTAGAGTCTAGTCAAACATTTCAACAACAGTAATCGCTAACACTCATGGAGCATGCACTGTAGGCTAGTCATGCCCCTTCACTCTATTCTAAGCACTTTTAATCTGTTAATTCATCTAATCCCCAGAGTGACCCAATAAGAGAGTAAGTCTTGGCCAGGCACGGTGACTCACGCCCGTAATCCCAGCACTTGGGAGGTTGTGGCGGGTGGATCACTTGAGGACAGAAGTTTGAGACCAGCCTGGCCAACATGGTGAAACCCCATCTCTACTAAAAATACACACACACAAAAAATTTGTGGTGGTATGCGCCTATAATCCCAGTTACTCGGGAGGCTGGGGCAGGAGAATTGCTTGAGACCAGGAGGTGGAGGTTGCAGTGAGACGAGATTGCACCATTGCACTCCAGCCTGGGCAACAGAGCAGGACTCCGTCTAAAAAAAGAGAGACAGAGAGATATTTTTAGTCTTAGTATTTCTTTTTGACAGGCAAGAGGAAACCAGAGGTATAGTGTGGTTGGGTAACTTGTTCAAGGCCATACAGCTGGTAAATAAAGAGCGTGGACTTGAACTTAAATGGTCTTAAGTTCAAGGGACTGGGTCTGACCCCCATGCTGAGAGAAGAGTATGACATCCCCTCTTAGGACCGTGCAGGACTCCTGTCACAAGCAGCTGTCCCTGGCAGGAAGTTTTACAGTATGCAGGGTATGTCTAAGTCAGACAGACAGACACACTGTTATCCCAGCATAAAGAACAAAAGTAAAACTGGAAAACTCAAAAGAAAGAAGTGAAGGAGACAGAAATAATGCCGTTTGTTCTTTCCAGTCAGAGCAATAAAGTAGGAAAGTCCCCCAGAAGCAAACACAGGAATTAGAAGGCACCACAAACACCCACTAACCCCTTCTGCATCTTCCCTGCTGAGAACCCGGCCCTCAGCAGGAAGAATGGCAGCAGCTAAGACCAAGATTCCAAAGGCCTCTGGCGGCAGTTCAATGGCGTGTGGCTGAACACAGTCAGGAGCAGTCACTCAGGCCAAAGGGAGTCTGCACAACCACCAGCTTCAGGGCTCTTCGGGGAGGCAGAGGAGGAGGGGACACTGAGCTCCCAGCCCCTATGCAGGTTCTCCTTCCCTCACCTGAAGGCCACATATATTTCCTTAACCAAAATTTATTTGGCACATGAATGAACCCAATATCCAGAATTGGTTGTGCAATAGCTTTTCTGTCACTGTCTACAGAATTAGCATGCCCCATAGGCTGGGCGCGGTGGCTCACGCCTGTAATCCCAGCACTTTGGGAGGCCGAGGTGGGTAGATCACGAGTCAGGAGATAGAGACTATCCTGGCTAACACAGTAAAACCCCATCTGTACTGAAAAATACAAAAAATTAACCAGGCGCGGTGGCGGACGCCTGTAGTCCCAGCTACTTGGGAGGCTGAGGCAGGAGAATGGCATGAACCTGGGAGGCGGAGCTTGCAGTGAGCCGAGATCACGCCACTGCACTCCAGTCTGGGCGACAGACCAAGGCTCCATCTCAAAAAAAAAAAAAAAAAATTAGCATGCCCCCAAAGAGGGGCTGAATGACTGTCTTCCCAAGATGTCTGGGGGTTGGCGGGGGAGGTGAGAGAAGTAGACAGTGAACATCCTTAGTGTACCCTCTAGTTGGCTAATATGAAAATTATATTACTGCTGGAGCTGAGCATAATGCATCAGTTCAAAGCATGCACTTGATATTTCATTTGAAAAGATTCTGGGCCAGGCGCGGTGGCTCACGCCCCTAATCTCAGCACTTTGGGAGGCTGAGACGGGCGGATCACCTGAGGCTGGGAGTTTGAGACCAGCCTGACCAACATGGAGAAACCCCACCTCTACTAAAAATACAAAATTAGTTGGGTGTGGTGGTGCATGCCTGTAATCCCAGCCACTCGGGAGACTGAGGCAGGAGGATTGCTTGAACCCGGGAGGCGGAAACTGCGGTGAGCTGAGATCGCACCATTGCACTCCAGCCTGGGCAACAAGAGCGAAACTCTGTCTCAAAACACAAACAAAAGATTATCAAGTTTCTATATAGAACTTTTCAAATTACAGGAATGCTACCTTGTTGGTTATTTTTTTCTTTCAGAGCAGTGATTCCTAGATATGAGAAAGCTAAGAGTTTCAAAGTACTTTAGCATTATTTCTTTTTAAAAAATGTTAAGTGACCCAGCCATCCCACTACTGGGTATATACCCAAAGGATTATAAATTAGTCTACTACAAAGACACATGCACACGTATGTTTATTGCGGCACTATTCACAATAGCAAAGACTTGGAATCAACCCAAATGTCCATCTGTGACAGACTGGATTAAGAAAATGTGGC
>NW_016811040.1:2156900-2177067 GCF_001698545.2 Rhinopithecus bieti | reverse complement strand
AAAAAAAAAAAAAAAAAAAAAAAAGTTAAGAAAATTTTGAAAAAATAATTCAAAGACATTTTCACCAACCTTCCAACTGAGAGCAGTCCCCCCAAGGTTCAGGTCTTTTTTGGATATTCCCGAAAATTGTCCACCTTGTCTACAAGATAAGTTGTCTGAGGCATATGGTTGGAAGTATGAACTCCAGAGTCGGCCTTCCTGGATTCAAATCCTCACTCTCCTACTTACTGGCTGTGTGACTTTTGGAAAGTTACTTAACCTCTCTGAGTCTCAATTTCTGCTTGTATAAAATGTCTATTCTTCATTGAATCATTGTGAGCATTAAATAACATCATTATAAAGTACTTTGCACAATGTCTGCCACATAAGTGTTACACAAGCAGTTATTACCATTATTGTATCATGCTTATGTTGATGAATCTCAATGCTATTCACCTTCCCTTCTTTCCCCTGACTTGATTTGGTGACCTTCACTTCCATTTTCCCTCTCAAAATAATTTTCCCTTCTGATGAACCTAAGAAATTCTCTACAAGCTAATGTGAGGAAAGCAAGTCATGTCAGTTTTCCCTCTCTCAACTGTCCTTTCCTTCCCAGGCCCACAGGCATTAATCTGAAGTGTTCTCACTCCTAGTAGGTTTTCCTGGCCGATCCCCAATCCAGGCTACCTAGCCCCCTCAGAAATGACTTCTTTAAACCCCTCTTTACCACAGCGATCTCTCATTCGAGAGCCTTCAATTGCTGTTCAAAACCCAAAGTCCCAAACCACTGCATGGACTAAGGTGGGTGGGGGAGTAGAAGGCAGTGATTATCAGTCAGCAACATCCAGCTGCTGACAAATATTTATTGAGCACCTGCCAGGGACCAGACCACTTGATACATGATGGGTTATAAAGAAGTTCGACTACACGGTCCCCTGCCCACGCAAACAGACAAGTGAGAGAAATGCCACAGACCAAACATGGTCCCAGCTAGAAAAAGGATCTGATGGGGGTCAGAGGCTGTCATGAATGGATGTGTTACAAGCACACACAAAGATTTTGGCGGCCTTGCCTTTAAATGCTCAGGGCTGAAGGAGTGTCCAGTACATAGCAAAAGTTCAATCAGTGTTGGTTAAAAAAAAAGAATGAAAAAAAATGAAATAGGCATATAAATCCTTACATGTGATGTGAAATAAATACTTTCAGACAGTTCAGTAGAATGTGCCAACAGCACACTTTATATGGTGGGGGACAACTTGAGGGGTGTTTTCACACACATTACCCCATTTACTCCCTCTTGACACAAGTGTGAAGAGCAAGGATCATTAACATGATCAGTTTTCTTCTTCTTTTTTTGATCTCCATTATTCACACGAGGAAACTGAAGCTTAGAGAAGTTAAATGATTTGGCCAAGGTCACACAGTTAGGAAATGAATGCAAAGTGAGTTCACCCCCTGAATCCACATAGAAGATTAGTATAAATGAGAAACCAAGTACACATTTCTATTCCTCACAGTCCTATTCATTTTTTTATGTTTTAAGGCAGGGCCTGCAAATTTTATAAATGGTCAGATAGGAAATACTTTAGGCTTTGTGGGCTGTCTGGTCTCTGTCACAGTCACTCAGCTCTGCCACCATGGGGGAAGGCAGTCACAGACAAAATGTAAATGTATAGGTGTGGCACATTCCAAGAAAGCTTTATTGACAAAATCCAGATTTGGTGTAGTTTTCACCCAGGCTTTAAGATAAAGGAAATCAAAACTATTCCTCCTAACAGTGACTGCACACGTTACTATAAAATTCATGTGTTTCCTCACTTCCAGGGTAAAGACACAGGATGACAGCCATATGTCACAGAGACGTGGGCAATATTTTAAAGATACGAACACTACTGTGTGTTGTAAGGGCTACGCATTTTCTTCAAAACCTCATGTATACATTTTTATTAGTTAGGGAGGTCAATATGTCCACCATAAATACATTTTAAAATTCCTTCCCACATATTCTGTCTATTGGGATTATTTATCATGCTTTGTTCCCTGGCGTAGAGCCAGGGAGAATATGGGAGTTTTAATACCTTTAATCCATTACATGGATTTTTTTAGAGCTCCATAAGACAAAATGAAATGCACTCTCATGGTCATATATGCAATAAACCCGGTATGTCACTTAATATTTCATGTCCCATTTTATATTTCAGTTGTAACTGTTCCCAGCTTTCAACATCCAAAATGACACAATTCCAGCCATCTTTTTGCTCCAATTTTTTTTGTTGTTGTTTAGAGAACTCCTGACAATTTATAAAATAATAAATCTCACTGTAGACTTTGAGGGGCAATTATTATTGCTCTCTGATATTCCTTATTTTTTTTTGAGAAGGAGTCTCACTCTGTCGCCCAGGCTGGAGTGCAGTAGCATGACCTCGGCTCACTGCAACCCCTGCCTCCAGGGCTCAAGCAATTCTCCTGCCTCAGCCTCTTGAGTAGCTGAGACTACAGGCGTGCCCCCACCACGCCAGGTTAATTTTTTGTATTTTTAGTGGAGACAGGGTTTCACCATGTTGGTCAGGCTGGTCTCGAACTCCTGACCTCAAGTGATCCACCTGTCTCGGCCTCCCTAAGTGTTAGGATTACAGGTGTGAGTCATGCGTCCACACTGCTCTTTGATATTCTGAAGAAGTACTGAAATAACTGTCTACTGACATATGCCACCCAGTTTATGGCAACGTCGTGAACTGGTCATGCTTATTTTAATTAGGCCATGTTAATCTTGTTTTGAAAAAGAGGTGCTCGGCCGGGCATGGTGGCTCATGCCTGTAATCCTAGCACTTTGGGAGGCCGAGGCGGGCAGATTGCCTGAGCTCAGGAGTTCAAGACCAGCCTGGGCAACACGGTGAAATCCTATCTCTACTCAAATACAAAAAATTAGCCAGGTGTGATGGCATGTGCTTGTAATCCCAGCTACTCAGGAGGCTGAGACAGGAGAATCACTTGAACCCGGGAGGCAGAGTTTGCACTGAGCCAAGATTGCGCCACTGTACTCCAGCCCCCATGGGCGACAGAGCAAGATTCTGTCTCCAAAAAAAAAGAAAAAAGAAAAGAGGTGTTCATTCATTCTCCAGCTAGGTGATATGGTTAACACTGGTCTCTAAAGATGGTCTGCTCAGTACACCTCACCTCCTGTAATGCAATGGGTCTTTTTTTTCTCAAATTGCTTGTAAAACTCACTCACAAGTCCGCAGGAGCCCAAATGTGAACACCCCCTGCCTATCACCTGCACACACCCTCTTTTGTTTTGTGATGCAGATGTTCGCTTATAGGGCTGTTGTATTTTTACTTGTTCCTCCAGGAGATAAATTGAATCATCCTCCCCATACTGGACACTGCCATTCAAAATAATAGCAAAAGACCTGCAGGTAATAGGCCATAATACTCACTTGATACCCACTAAAGGAGGGTTTAGATCACTTGTTCTCTGTTACCTTTCATGAAACATCTGTTTCATATGAGCCACTTAAAAGTATATACATCTGTAAATAATAAGCCTGTATGTGTACATCATTTAATGAATTAGGATATAAAAAGGAATTGAACAGTAGGGGCTCAGCAATTAGAAGAACCGCCCATTTTGTTAAAAATGTATTATTTCCAGCTTTCACTTGGAAACCATTTTATTATTCTGTGGATTCTGAGGCTTCTAATCTTCCCCATCCCTCTTCCCTGCAAAGAAAATAGAAATTTATATAGTTGGCAAAGAAAAGGAACCCTACATTATACAAACTCGAGAACTTTGGACTTGCTTTCTCCTACTCAGGAGATTCAAGGTAGGTATTTGAACCTCTCGGTGCTTAGGAATCTGCATCTGTAAAGTGGGGATAACAGTGCCTTTCTCTTTAGGCTGCTCTGAGGACTAGATGACATGGTTCACTTTAAGCACCTGACACAGAATAAGCACTTACTAAATATTAATTATGATAGTGATTGTTTTACTTTAATAAAAACCAGTCGCAATTTTAAATCAAGGGGGTATGGAAGCAAACCGTGGTTCAAAAGTTTCTCTTGATAGCTGTTTTAGCTATTTATTTATTTTATTATTATTATTACTTTTTGAGACAGTGTCTTGCTCTGTTGTCTAGGCTGGAGTGCAGTGGTGCTATCTCGGCTCACTGCAACCTCCACCTCCTGGGTTCAAGTGATTCTTCCACCTCAGCCTCCCGAGTAGCTGGAATTACACGCACCTGCCACCATGCCCAGCTAATTTTTGTATTTTAGTAGAGGTAGGGTTTCACCATGTTAGGCAGGCTGGTCTGGAACTCCTGAGCTCACCTGATCTGCTCACCTCAGCCTCCCAAAGCGCTGGGATTACAGGCATGAGCCACTGCGCCTGGTCCCTTAGCATATATATATATATATATATTTTAGACTGACTTTCTCTCTGTCGCCCAGGCTAGAGTGCGATGGCTCGATCTCAGCTCATTGCAACCTCCACCTCCCGGATTTTAAGCGATTCTTCTGCCTCAGCCTCCCGAGCAGCTAAGATTACAGGCATGCTTTAGCTTTATTTTTATTTACTTTCTTCACACCATTTCTAGGGATAGACCAAAAAAAGGTGGGGGAGGGGGGACAAGAGGGAGCAATAATGTCCTGATTAACAGGAGGTACCATCAGAAAATCTATTTCTGTGACACCAAAGTAAGTGCCAGAAGCCTAGGGAAATATTACATTCTCATGTTTTCAGGCCAGTTTGCCAGCAAATGCACTTATAAGGGCTTACTTACCTTGCCATCCCAGCCAAACGGAACTTCCCAAGTTTTTGACAGCCCCCATCAAGTTTACTTTAGGTGTTTTGAATAACCAAAAAATATTAGCTCACTTGAGATGTTCTCAATTTCATTTTCACTAAACTACACTCAGCATATTCCTGAGTGCCTACTGCGTGCCGTGTTCTGGGTTATGAGCAGAGGACGAGTGTGAGCAGGAGAAGGCACCCGGGGGAGAGCTCATGGTATTTCCTAGACGGCAAACTGAGGCTTCCATAGAATATGGTCAGTTCCTCTCTGCCTCCTTGAAGTTTGTTGAAATGTTCAAGCTGAGTTGAAAGCTTGAAAATGTTGGAAGATACTCTGCCCATCTCAAAACCAAGCAGGTGTGGAGCACAGGAATAGACATCGTATGTCACCATGATTTGATTGCTACAGGGAATGTAATTCCCGCCCACTGAGATTCTGCAAAAATCTTGGTTTAGCTGTGCAAACTAAATGTTAGCAAAACAAGTGCTAAATATTTGCCAGGCCCCAGGAAAAATAGTTCCACCCAGAAGGAAAAGGAGTTAAACAATGACTGAAATCACCACCCTACAGCATTCTGTTTACATTTTCCTGCAGTCTATTTACCCGCTACATAAAGGGATAATTAGAGCTTGTTAATAGCCATAGGAGAGAAGAGTAAAGGCTGAAGGGAAAAAGGAAATAAACAAAGAGAATGAACAAATATTGAAAGAATAATAATAGCTGAAGTATGCAGAAGTGAATTGTGTAATACAGTAGCCACTAGCCATGTGTGGCTATTGAAAGTTAAATTAAGTAAAATAAAATAAAATTGGCGGTTCCCGCCTGTAATCCCAGCACTACCGGAGATCAAGGTGGCTGGATCATGAGGTCAGGAGTTTGAGACCCGCCTGACCAACATCGTGAAACCTCGTCTCTACTAAAAATATAAAAATTAGCTGGGCGTGGTTGCACGCACCTGTAATCCCACCTACTCAGGAGGCTGAAGCAGGAGAATCGCTTGAACCTGGGAGGCGGAGCTTGCAGTGAGCCAAGATTGCGCCACTGCACTCCAGCCTAGGCAACAGCGCAAGACTCTGTCTCAAAAATAAATAAATAAAAATAAAATTAAAAAGTCACTTCCTCAGGTGTATTAACTGCATTTCAAATGCCAACAGCCATAAATGGCTAGCGATTACGATATCAGACAATGTAGAATTATAGATCCTTTCCATCATCAGAAACTTCAAAGTAGGAAGTTCTGTTGAAGGGCACTGATATTGAGTATATTAAAGGGTTGCTTATTCGAACATACATGTGGGTTCAACCATAGTTTACTGAGGATCATAGACCAAGTAATATATTAGCACTGGGAAAGCAGAGGTAAAAAGCACAATACCTGACCGCAAAGACTTCTCAGTTTAGTAAGGAGACCCAGTCAACAATACAAAAACGAAACAAAACAAAAACATGCAAAAGGGGAAAAGGATGGGAACACAGAAAAGAAACCTGGTAATTTTAATGGTAGCTATGGTAGTAGGTACCCAGGTACTTTTCTGCGTTAAAAAAAAATTCATAATAAAATACTGGGGAATTTGGTTTCCAATTGAGGCTCTCTGACGCCAGCGCCACCTCTAGCTTACCGAGCTCTGGGCGAAGGAGAAGGGGGAAAGTAAGGAGGCGTCCATACGATGGTTCCTACAAAGCACACTACTCGAAAATCCACCCGTGGAAAAAGCACCCGGGAAGAAACTGGCCACAAAAGCCATTCTCGAGAGTGCGCCATCTACTGGAGGGGTGGAGAAACCTCATTGTTACAGGCCTGGGACCGGGGGACTCAGTGAAACTAGGCCTTACCGAAGTCCACTGAACTGATTCGCAAACTTCCCTTCCAGTATCTTGGTAAGAGAAATTGTTCAGGACTTTAAAACTGATCTCAGCTTCCAGAGCGCAACTACTGGTGCTTTGCAGGAGCCAAGTGAGGCCTATCTGGCTGGCCTAGGCACCAACCTGTGTGTCATCCATATCAAACATGTAACAGTTACGTCAAAAGACATCAGCACGCTGTATACGTAGAGAATGCGCTTAGGAGTCCACTATGATGGGAAACATTTCATTCTCAAAAAACAAAAAACAAAAAAAAACAAAAAACAAAAATTCTCTTCTTCCTGTTATTGCTAGTTCTGAATATTAGTTTTTTGTTTTTGTTTTTGTTTTTTTTCCAATGCAGTCAAAAGGTACCTAAGTATATGATTGCAAGTGGAAAATAGGGGACAGAAATTAGCTATTGGCAGTTTTCCATTTTCATTTGTGTGTGAATTTTAATATAAATGTGGGGATGTAAAGCATTAATGCAAATCAAAATGTTTCAGTGAACAAGGTTCAGGAGTACAATTTTATAATAATTAAAAATAAATCTGTTGAATTTTTCTGGACAATGCTAGCATTTGGATTTTTTTTTTTTTTTTTTTTTTTTTTTTTTTTTTTTTTTTGGAGACAGTGTCTCACTCTGTCGCCCATGCTGGAGTGCAGTGGCACGAATCTCAGCTCACTACAACCTCTGTGTCCCAGGTTCAAGCAATTCTCCTGCCTCAGCCTCCTGAGCAGCTGGGACTACAGGCGCAGGCACCACCATGCCCAGCTAATTTTGTATTTTAGTAGAGACAGGGTTTCACCATATTAGCCAGTCTGGTCTTGAACTCCTGATGTTGTGATCCACCTGCCTTGGCCTCCCAAAGTGCTGGGATTACAGGTGTAAGCCACCATGCCTGGCCTGAATTTTTTTTTTAAATAAATTTCTGGGTTTTTTCTTTTTGTTTTTTGTTTTTTTTTTTAGACAGGATCTCACTCTGTTGCCTAGGCTGGAGTGCAATGGTGCAATCCCAGCTCACTGCAGCCTCAACATTCCAAGGCTCAGATTATCCTCCCACCCCAGCCTCCCAAGTAGCTAGGACTACAGGTGTGTGCCACCACGGCCAGATAATTCTTTTTGTAGAGACAGGGTTTTGCCATGTTGCCTAGGCTGGTCTCAAGTGCCTAGGCTCGAGTGATCTGCCTGCCTCAGACCCCTAAAGTGCTAGAATTTCAGGTATGAGCCACCATGCGAGCCTAAAGCAAGTTTCTTATTGACAACTGTGTTTATATGTGAAAACAATCTATTTACTGAGCATCATGTGTCAAATACACTCTCTTATTTAAGGCTTTAAGACTGATCTTAAGCTTTCAAGGTAGAAATTATGGATTCATTTTAAAGATTAAAAAAGAAAAAAAAAAAAACGGAGGCAACCTGAGCGCAAGCTTCCACAGCAGGTGCAGTGCACAAAGAAAGTCCGCCCAACTTCACTGTATCACACTGCAGGGTACCATGCTGTATTTCACTACATCACCTGTTAGCATCTTACAGATGTAGATCTGCTTCCACTTAGAATGCACTACATGACTTCTAGCAAGTCACATTTAAGACATATCTGAGCAGGGCACAGTGGCTCACACCTCTAATTCTGGCACTTTGAGATGCCAAGGCAAGCAGATTGCTTGAGCCCAGGAGTTTAAGACCAGCCTGTGCAACATGGTAAAACCTGTCTCTCCAAAAAACTAGCCAGGTGTGATGACACACACCTGTAGTCTCAGCTACATGGGAGGCTGAGGCGGGAGGATCGCTTCAGCCCAGCAGGTTGAGGCTGTAGTGAGCTGAGATCATACCACTGCACTCCAGCCTGAGCAACAGAGCAAGACTCTGTCTCAAAAAAGTAAAAAATAAGACATATTTGAAGTCACTGAAATAAGAGCATTATCTGAGAGGCCAATGAGATCCACTACGGTTCATGTAAGTTTCACTAAATGGTAATGGTTAACTTAAGTTTGGGATCCTCTACACATGATACTTAAATTATGTAGCAAATAAAAAAAACATTAATTTGACTTTACTATCAGAAAGTTTTCTTTCTTCCTCTTTGTCTTTTATTTTTTTACTTTTGGTAATGGAAGACAAAATAGCTCCACTTAATGAAGAGACACCCTCTAGCACAAACACTTAGCACCTATCTTTAGATGAGGGTTACCAGTAAACTAGAGTAACATGAAAAGCCCCGTCTCCCATCTCTCATCTTCTTGTGACTCTTCAGTAAATACCAGACTAATCCTGCTCTGAGCCCCCTAAGCTACAGCAGTGACTAGGCCAGCGTAGACTTCAACAGCAAACAGGATGTAAAAACAAAAGGGCAAAAGAGTAAAATAGCCTCATAGTTTGGGCAGAGTTTCCTCCACAATGTAAAAGACTAGTTTATAGTAGAGAAAATAATGTAATCAGAGGAAGCTATGTGAGTTACAGTACTTTACCTCTCTTTTTCCTACCTCTCCCCTAAACCAAAACACTCAGTGGTGTTTTATTCTTGGGATTATTAGGGCATAAAACATTTTTCAGGAATTCTTCACCGAGCTGATGGGATGGCAAACTCCTGAAGCCGAGGACCCCCAAGTAAGTAATAGCACATGGAGGCAAGAGAAAAGCCCTTCATGGGACTTGAAACCACACTCTGCCCCTTGCAATCTGTGTTATTCACCTTCCCTGAGCCTCCATTTCCTCATCTGTAAAATGAAGGTATCTCACGTATAGGGTTGTGAGGATTAACTGAAAATGAGTATGTTGTCATTACAGTAGCATTTCATTAAATATTGAACCCACCAAAAAACTAAAAGCCCCACAACTGTTCTTCAATTTAATCATTTTCAGAAGACAATACTTTCTTTCTTGTTATAGCGCATATATGCTACGATTGTTATGGTGGGCATTCTTTGCCTCTCTCTCCCAAACTGAAAGGTAGTTATTGAAACTGGGCTGGCCCTGTGTCTGCTTCACCAGTAAAATAGTGAAAGTGACTGAGTACCACTCTCTAGGTCTAGCCTTTAAGAGGACTGGGAGCCTCTGCCTCCTCCTTCCTGGAAGGCTCACTCTCGAAATGCTCTCTCTCAGAATACTGCTGCCATGCTGTGACATGCACAAGTCACATGCAGATCCCGTAGAGCTCTCACCGACAACCAACACCCACCGCCAGCCATGAGAGCAAGCCTTTTTGGATTTCCAGCCCAATTTAGCCCTGGATGATTCAGCCCCAGCTGACAGCACGCAGAGCAGAGGGTCTGCCCAGCAGAGCTCAGCCCATCCACAGAATAATGTCATAATAAATTGTTAGACCAGGATGAGCCGCCATGCGATAAGTCACAGAATGGTTTGTTACACAGCAATAAGTCACAGAAATCACAGAGAAATAAGTTATTTTTAAAAATCCAATAGAATCAAACCCATCCCCAAAGAACACGATTACTTAACAAGCTCCAGAAACATCCATATGCAAGTCTTCAAGAAGCTAGTTTGGAAGGTGTGCATTTATTCCACTGTTTAAGATAGGTTTAGAACTCCTCTTTGTGAACTACTTTTAGAGATGATCTATGAGGCCTACACACAGAAAAACTTCACGCCCGCTCCACTGTGACAAAAATGTATAATCCACTTGATCACCCACCATATAAACCAGCTGTGGTTCTTGGCAGTTCTTGGTTCTTTCCATTATCAATCTCAGGTTCAAAGACATGAGGAGATTTTTGGGTTTGTTATAAGGGGGTTATGTGACAATGACTTGTGTACACAAGTTCTTCCCATTATATCATGAGTTCAGAGGGAGAAGGGACAGTGTCTGATTCATCTTGGTGTCCCCCACAGATCACATCAAGGAGCCTGGCACATGGCAGACACCCAAGAGCCATTTGTTGAATGGCACATTGCAAGAGCTAATCCATCAATGAGCAGTAAAAATGTACAGTGCCATGACAGCATCTTTGGGCTAAGTGTGTTGTGACAACTTTGAAGGTAACAATGCTCACTTGTAAAAGTCAATCATTTGCAAGAAATCTGGGGATCTGGCAAATGGATGCCCCTGAATCAGGCCACAGTGCTACTTGACAAACAGAAAGGACTGCCACCTAGGTTATGAGCTATAGACCGAGGGATCATTTCACCAAAGAAAAGAGATACCTACTTTAGATATGAAAAAAAAAAAAAAAAAAAAAAAAAAAAAGTTTGCTATTAGCAAAGGCACGTAAGCCACAGGTGTCACGCCAAAATCAGGGCAGAAGGCCTACCTGGTAACTTCCATATGTTTTCAAGACAAGAATAGAATCTTAATTTACATGATCTCTAATCCTTCTACAAATCCTGCAACGCAGACACTATTATTCCCATTTCATAGCTGTAGAAACCAATCCCGTGTCAAGGCAGGCTACTTGCATTATCTTGGACCATCAATCAGGCCATGATGGGAAGCAGAGGTGGAGAGATGCGTGGAAGGGTAATTCTGAGAGGATTAGGGAGAAGCAGCAGTAAAACTCTTGGAAAGGGTGAACTTTTCACAGCCTCTGCTGAGTGCCAAAAAATTACTATACCCCCTTCTCTAGAAAGCGCTTGAGGTACAGGTGATAGGATAAGCTCTGGAAGAGTATCTGCAACTTCAGCTTCTGCCCGAACTACAAGCCCAACATGGGTTTCTGGAAACTCTTGCCCAAGAAGTAGAGAGATGCCTTGTTCATCTGCATCCCCCAACTTTCCCTGCAAATCCAAACCTGTTCATCCTACCTCTAGTTCTTATTGTTTCCTCTGATAAGCAGGGCCCCAGTGAACAATTAAAGCTTTCAATAAATAATCTCCAAGCACATTCATTTGATTGACTGTTATTTGATACAGCAGTTAGTTTCAATGGGGCAGTTAATATTGATCACATAAAGTACTCCAGACAAACATGAAACAGTTCCAGAACTCCATGGATTATTACCCTTTATCTGCCAGTCATCTGGGTTACTTGTAATGGTCACAGAATTTAAAATCAATAATAACAATTAGTGTTCTGTACACCAAAACGGATGAATCATGTGAAATGGGTTTTCATATAAAATCAAAGGTAAAGCAGGCCGACAGAATGGGGAAAAAGCTCTCTGAATTTCCAATGCACATTTGGCAAGGCACTTTCATGCAAATCCTCAAAACAGGAAGCAAGAGCGAAAGAAAGGTGTTCAGGAGAAGATGTGGCCATAAAAAGGCATATGAAACCCCTGACGATCTTAATCCAAAAAGATGAAGCGTAAAAGATAAAAGTGATCAAAATGAGTTCTAACAAATGTAGTAAAATTAATGGAACCGGTAATTTACTTCCTTGGAGATGTGTGTCTAGCTACCTTTTTCAGCTTTCAATTTGTAGGCATTAATCGTGATTTTTTTTGTAATAAAATGGCAACAACGGTATTTTAGTAGCTCCATGGCACCACTACTGTAATATAATGTATATATAATTAAAATGCAAAGCAACAGAGAAATGTTTCATCATTAAACTGTAACCAGCGCACTATGTGAAATCATCCATTCCAAAGACTTGTTTTTCATCAATTATTTGTTATTTATCTGATGTAAATATAAAAGGACTAATTAAAATGTATGCCTTTTATACAGCTTCTTGTCATTAAAGCCAATGAAAGCATTCTGAGGACCATAATGAAATAATTATGTTTGCCTTTAAGAATTCTCTTCAATAACACATGGCAGTACTGAGCTAAATTAAAACATCAGGAACTGAATTTCGCTGCCTCCATTTCCATTTTAGTTAATTAAACCCCCAAGCTTTCCAATAGACCAGACCCTAAAAAATCTTTTGAAGCTGAAATGGCCTTCAGATCATCGGCCTTTTATAATTATGGACTTTGATGACATGACAAAAGTACTGTAGCCGTTGAAAGCTTTAATATTTTTGAGAAGACAAATTTATTACATGAGGTCTTCATTTGCTCTGGAAATGGGAAAAAAATTGGGATGTGATCCAAATCTTCTCTCCCTAGTTAACTGATGCACTCATCTTATTTGTTCTTTTACCTTCACAGTATTTTGAATTTAGCTATTTTTCTGACTTGACAAAATTTTATTCTGTGATGAACAGTAATTTATCAATAACATAACAAACATTCCACTAAATATGGGTCAAATTAGACAGTGATTCTTTGTCAAACACTAAAACTTAAAAAATAAGAAGCAATCTTTAAGAAGTCAGTGGACTGAGGAGAATCTGCGAATTTTAAGAAATAAAATCCTTCTGTTTGAATTTCTCCTCCTCCAAACCTCAAATCAGATACTTTGGAAGGCAAATAGAATAAAATAAAATAAAAATAAATCTGGGTTTAAGAGAAAGGGAAGAAGGAGAAAGGGAAGAAGGAGAAAGGGAAGAAGGAGAAAGGGAAGAAGGGAGAAAGGGAAGAAGGAAAAAAGTGAGGAAAACTGCTAAGTGGTTTCAGGGCTGGTAGCAAATGATATGGCTTTAGCAATGTTGTCATCTGAGGCAGATGGGGTGGGAACTTTGTACTTTCAAAAGTAAACAGAAGGGCGGGCGCGGTGGCTCATGCCTGTAATCCCAGCATTTTGGGAGGCCCAGGTGGGCAGCTCACGAGGTCAGGAGATCGAGACCATCCTGGCCAACATGGTGTAACCCCATCTCTACTAAAAATACAAAAATTAGCCAGGTGTGGTGGCACATGCCTGTAGTCCCAGCTACTTGGGAGGCTGAGGCAGAAGAATCACTTGAATCCGGGAGGCGGAGGTAGCAGTGAGCCAAGATCGCACCACTGCACTCCAGCCTGGGAGACAGGGCAAGACTCTGTCTCAAAAAAAAAAAAAAAAAAAAAAAAGAAAAGGAAAACATTAAGAGTACCAAGCATTAACTCTGACAACATGAATCCCCTCACATTTTGTTCTATATGGAGACTTGGCGAGGTTTGTGAGTGGATCATATTTGGTGATTGCTGGATAGCCTGTCTAATGAGACATCAGCAGTAAATTGTTGACAACTGGCAAACGAATACCTATTCTATGACAATGTGAAATTACAATTATAATCTCAGAATCCACTTTTATTAAACTACTTTATTCCCCCTAGTTTTTCTTTGTTCTCGCCAAAGAAATCTGCTTTTGGAAATCGGGGACATCATCACCCACTATCACCCCTGTAAAAATCAGTTTTCCTCTCTCTCCCTTCCCTGAGCTGGTTCAGTTCTTCAGCTGCTGGGGGAGGCCCAGAAACTCCTGGAATCCCTGAGCCCTGACTAGAGGAAATGCTTGGCCAGGTTGAGTCGCCTTGCTGACGTCAGTTCCTGTTATCCTAGTCTTATCGCGCAGGGGGCAGAGACTTATCGTACTAAATAGCCCCTTGTAGCTCCCCACCTTGCAAGGCCAGAGAAAAAGCAAGTCAGCAGTTCCATTGCCTGTTTGAATTCCCATCTAAGAAGCTCTGAAAGCTCAAGACAAAATGCCAGTAGACTTAGGCTCTTCTGCTTCCTAGGTAGAGAGAACTTTTGCCACTTTATTTTTCATTCATTTAAAGGGGTTTGGGGAGTGGGATGGGACAGAGATCATGCTTTTTAATCATGGGGTAAGGAAGCTGGGAATGAAAAGAGGAGAATTCAGGGCAACATATTGACTGATTAGGTTGTGTTATTAGATCTTACAGATGGGGCAGGTTATCTCATCTCCTATTTAACAAGAGGTACTCAGGCCAAGCCACTTACAAGCAGGATACTGATAAATCTGAAACCTGAGTTAACTCTACTTTTCTCCCTCCATCACCCCAGCTCCAACTTTTTAAGAGGAAGCTGGCAAGGGCTGATACAGATTTGCTCATAACAATTTAATTCTACTCCCTCCTCCCCACCCTGTCCACGCACACACAGGTGCTAGAGTGAGAACCACAGCCCAGTCCATTTTGCAAGGAATGCCTTCTATTCACAGATCCACAGTTTGCTACGAAAGCAATTCATGTTCATAAGAATGACCCAGAAACGCAAGGTGATCTTCAGACATAATGTAAAAATTAAGCTGTGAGAGCTCTAGTTATATTGACTATAGAATCCAAACAAAGACTTTCTGTGCCACTCCTGGGTTCAACGGGCAGCCTAGGAGATGTTGTAATATTAAATATCTGGCATATTTCAATGATTTATGTGGGAACCGTGCAGGACATTTGAAAGTGGGTTATTCTAGAAAATCAGAGATATATGATTGTCATAACTACCCTGTAATTTGAAAGGCAAGATTCTATCTACATTAATATCTTTGGAAAGGTTTTCAGCCAAGATTTTTCTGATTAACCTTCATCAAAAACTCCCATTTCTGAAATAATCTATTTAATTGATAGTTAACTGAATTTATATTAGAACATTTAAAGTATAAAAATGTCATTTAAGGATAAATTTATGGTACTTACACATAACTCAAACTGTATAGAAGATTCTAAGATGTTTTAAAATGAACACTGCATTTATTGTTAAAGTCCTGTGCGACTTGAAAAGAGTTTTGTATTTCGCATCTTGGTTTTTACATCGCAAACTTCTGCCCAAAGAGTAACTTAAAATTCGCAGCTTTTTCTAAATTATTGATTTAAAAAATTATAAATTCCTTGAGAGCAGAGTTTATAGTCTTTGTTATTTATCATGTATTTCCCTTCTCAGATAGAGTTTAACGATATTTGTGGAATGTATAAAGGAGAAAACAGGTTCTCTTTCCTTTTCAACCACCTCAGGGCTTAACATATGTTGAAGGTAAATTATAAGCATCTGATATCCAGAAGAACTTTCTTTTATTCTTATGCTTTAGACAAAAGTGCACAATACCCTCGGGTTGTACATATCAGCGCCAGGCTTCTAGAAATGAGAAGGAAACTTCTGATTCAGGCCAGCTAACCTATCAGAAATAGCCATTCTGGTAATTTATCTATTAAGGAAAAAAGACCTGATTCAATGTAAGGGCTTTACAATTATTGGCTGGCAAATCAAATTCTAACTAGAGCTTCCAAATCAATTCCATAGCTTAAGTTTAGGCAAGCAGATATCTACCTTTCCTACTGTTTGGTTTTTTGATCCATCCTTTTCTGGCAATAAAATTTAAACGCATGCTTTTTCTTTTCTAAGTTGCACATCAATACTCACTCCCTTGTCAAATGTACCAATTTATCTGAATATTCACAATGTGATTTCTTTTTTTCTACAAGGAAGGAAAACTTTGAATCTTTCACTTGTTTTCGAACAACCCTGCCTGCACTCTCTTTGTGATTTAGGGAAAAGTCCCTCTTTTTCTCTTCTTTCTGATGGTATTAGTTACCACTGTCATGTGTCCGAGAAGCAGAAAATTATGTCCTACTTTAGAAAAACAATTGGGCCTTTTCACTGAAATATTTATTCAAAACCCCATTCAATTCATACGGTGGCTGTCAGTCTTTATTTAGTCTTTCTTTCAGAGGGTATCTTTGATTTTGCCACTTTGACCCCAATTTATATCTCACTAGGAGAGGATTTAGATACTGTTTAATACTTAAAATTTGGGTCCCAGGGCTTTGAAAAGAGGCCTTTTCTCATTCCCTAATCAAACATCACTACTGTGTTTGTTTTAAAAATAATTTCTTCTCATTAATGGGCAAAATCCTATTTCAAAAAGATTTTTTTTTTTTTTTTTTCCTTTTGACATGTTGAGTAGGGAGAAAAGACAGGGAAAAAGGCCAAGAAGTTGTCACACTCATTATTTCACCAAAGTAACTATATTTAGACCACAAAATATTAAGATTTATCCTATGCCCACTGAGCAATTAATGTTGAAAACATCTGGAGCCGCCTAAAACCAAGATAATCCTGGAGGCATCTGAACAGAAATTTAGTGACTCCTATACCTTCCAGGGGCAGTTGTCAATCGTAATATTTAGACCACATTCCCTTAGTAGTCCCCTAATCCTGACTTTGAATGCTTATAACAAGCAATTCACAGACACTACTACAAATAGCAGCTGGCTGGCATATCATTTTTCTGCCTTTAAAATTAAAAAGAAAATAAAGGGAATATTTTAACACCTTTCAAAGTGAGCTTCTGGCAGTGTACTCCATGTTCAAAGGTCTTACTTTATTTACTATGCATACACACACACACCATAAAAAAAATCTCAAAGCAGAAAATAGTTTTGGTTGGAATTTAGTACTTTTTCTTCTTTGCCCACTGTTTCCTCTGTGTTAAAAGCAAAAACAGATCTGCTTCTCGTCAAAATAGCCATTAAGTAAAATGGAAAAGGTTGTGGTTATGTTCTTACTTACACAAATGTAGCCCTAATATGCTTTTATTTCAAAAGTCCTAAGTAGCTATACCACCCTGAACCAAACACTGCGTGGCACAGACATTTGTTACAACCTTTAAAAAGAAAAAAAAAAAAAAACAAAAAAAGTTTTAGTTTTATTTATGCTAAAAACAAAAAAACAAAAAAACAAAACCTTAATCGCTAACGACTGACTATCATAAAGTGGTTTATGGAGGGTAAAGCAACTCTGCAATGGCACAAGCAACATTTACATTTTATTCATTTAACCTAAAGTTGGGGTGTGGGATTCAAACTCTTGTGAAACTGACCACAATAAGAGCTAATTGCCCTGCTTACAAAAATAAGACACTGGAATTTCTGAAATCCCTTTGTCAAATGCCTTTATTTACTTTGTCTAATGCAAGTTTCTTTGATTAGCTAAACTTTGCTGTTATCAACACTTCTTGCTTATCGGCTAGTTTTAGGCGAATGACACATTCCCGCTCGCTCTCCCTAGATAAAGCAAATCCCTTGTTTAACTTGTCCAAGAACAAACAAAGCTTTTCCCCCTACTCTTACAACTTAATAGGCATGTTTGGAGGGTTAATTACAAAAGGAAGAATGTCTACATGTAAAAACTCTATTAGGTCTAATAACTTTTGGCGAGGATCCTGAGCTTTTTTTTTTTCCTTCTGTTAAAAAATATGTTTCATTACAACTTTCTCTAACAAGAAAAAGTTTCAGAGAGCCCCAGTTCCCTGGGATTCCAACAGAAATTATTCATACTCTTTTAATTGCTACCAAGAGGACGGGTCTGAAAGGTCTCTTCTTGGATTAGAAAATTATTTTGTAACTCAAGTTTCTTTGAGTTCTCCAGAAATAAAATAGGCACCAAAAAAGAAAAGGCATATTTGGGGAGCAGCTGAAGATTAAGGCGCCTACTGAAAACGATATTCTTTTTGCCCTGCTTATGTCTCTACAAAATGTTAAGTCAGACAGCTAGGCTATTGGCATCAAATGGTTATTGATTTTTCAGCTACAAACCTGTTGATTTCCTGGCCCAAGAAGCAAGTCTTTATTCTTAAGAAAAGTTTCAGAGAGGGCAATTTAAATCCTGTCATTGTCCCCTCTCTCCTTTTCTTCTCTCTTTAGATAAGCCACCATGTTATTAGGAAAACTCAATTTCTTCCAGTTAAACTTTGACCTCTTTGAAAACAAAGATTTAAAATGTCATTTTCAGGCTAATGCTCCAATGAATTGTCAAATAAAGTACTAAAAACATTTTGATAGATAGCTGAGCCATTTATCTAAATCACTGTCAGGGCGGCAAAGCATCCTGCAGGCTCCCACTACAGCCACCCGAAGGTGGGATTTTCTGGGACTCCTGGTCATTTCTCAAGCCTGCAGCCAGGCTACTGTTGACCAGATGCGTACCTCGGCACCGTGTCAGCATCAGATAACAAAATAGTCAATATTTTTTTTTAAATTGGGCTATCCCACTTATATTTCCTTTCCTTTAACTGATGTCCATGTTCCAGGCTGAATTGCAAGATATGAAAATAATGGATGGCTCAGCCCAAGGGGTGTTCATTGCCAGTAGTTTTCTAGCAAAACAGCAACTTCTTAGACCAACAAAGTGACTCGGAAAGGTGGCAGCAGGGTCAATGCTAAGAAATATTGCCTTTCCTTAGCAAGGAAAACATTGGAAGCGGCAGCTTGAACTGGTGGTTTATGAACTTCGGGAGCAGCAGCCACCTTAATTAAACTAAATTCCTTTCAAGGAACATGTCATATTTTAATTATTTTGGACTGTTGGAATACACAAGGGGTGGATGAACCTATACAACTAGTAGCTAATCCAAAGAACAGTAAAGTTAAATTCCACTCTGCACACATTTTAGTAAAAACTGCAAAATGGGTCAAATTGCCCTACTTGAAGAATGTTTTAAAGTCTTGTGGTCACCCTCCACTCCCCACCCCCCACACTTTTATGCATATTTTCAAAACTGTTTTCAACAGACTATAAGGTTGGTAAGGAGAGGAGCATGGGGGCGAGAGGGATTATTTGGGAAGAAAACATCTAACAGGAAATTTTCAGCAAAGGGAATCAATATGCATGCCAGCATATCACACCCCTTCAGCATTAAATCATTAAATCCTTTGTCTTGCTACCAATGCAGTTTATTTCCAATGTCTTTATTGCATGCAAGAGAGACAATTTTTTTTTTCTTGGTAGAAGAAGGGAAAAAAATAAACCTACATTGAGCAGTGTGCCGATGCTGCCATTCGGTTTGGGTCAATCCACTGAAGCATGCTTTGAGAGCTTTCTCCTGGAGCATGCAGGAAGACGGACTCGCAGTGTAGAAATCCAGGATTTGCCCAGGACTCACTGACAGAACATCCATACAGTCAAACATGATCTCCCCTGCACTGAATGTCTGCAAAAGTGCTTATCCTCTAGGTGTGGAGGCAAATGGCATAGAAAAGTCCACCCAACTCCATCAAACTCTGCCCCTTTTTTGGCACGTAGGCTGTTGGTCTTTTTCCCAGCCCCGAATCATGAATTATGACAGACAAGCCAGCTAAAAGCCTGTAATTGATCCAAATGATCATTTACCATTTTCCAGGCTTGCTCGGCCAATCCAGCCGGGGCGGGGGGTTCCCAGAAAGATCCCAAGTTCTCCTTCCAAGTAAATGCTTGCAAAAAGCCTTCCGAATGCGTTCCGGATCCTACCCCGACGGTGCCCAGACAAACCCTGCTCGGATCGCTCGCGTTCTCGGCATCCCAGTCCTCAAACAGCTCGCATGGGGGAATTCTGGTCCCCCCTTTGGCAAAGAATAGACCCTCCTGCCTCTGAACAGCTCACTTCCTACTACTTCTGTCACACAGAATGAAAGATTGAATTGCCTAATATATGCGAGTGAACTTTCGGTGAACCCTACCCGGGCTGCTAACCTTCAAATGACCCAACTAGTCTGACATCACCAACTCCCAGGATTCTCACAGAGCTTAAAAACTCCCAGCAGCCCTGCAAAAGCAGACAGCCAGCGAGGCAGGCAGCGAGCGCACAAGCCGGCGCTTTCTTTCCTATTTCTCACCTTAAAAACAATACAAGAAGTGCTTTTAAAACGAGCAGGGGAGGAGCCGGGACGCTGCTCCTGGCTCACGTTGAGCACCAACTTCTCTCCCTTTACGCCTTTTTATTTGCGGCGGCTTAGCTTGGAAAACAGTGTCTCCCCCTCCCTCCCACCCCCGTCGGCCCCCCCCCACCGCCCCCCCCC
>NW_016811040.1:2137445-2156571 GCF_001698545.2 Rhinopithecus bieti | reverse complement strand
CGTAAAAATCAGTCTCTCCCCCCCACTCCGGCCCCGTTCGCCTCCCGCCCACCGCCTCGCCCCCCAGCCTACCCTTTAAATTCCTCTGTGCGCCTTTCTGTCTGTTAAATTCCTTATAACTTATGTATTTTTCCACTCCAGAAAAAAGCACATGCAAGCCCTAAACTGTAGAACAGAGAATGGCTATCCCTTGGGAAAGGCTTGAGTTGGGAAACTTTCCATTCCACAGTCTTTTTCTCTTTCTCCCTCTTGCAAGCCCCTGGCTGAAGTGACCGCATTCGTTTGCTCTGCAATCCAGCTTTCGGGATTCATTTACTTTGAAAAGTCCTCTCCAGGTTCTATGCGGCATATGGAGTAGTCAAGAATTAGTTACCCCGCTCCAAACACACAAGTCACACAGAAAATGAGATTTTAGATCTGGACTTGAAAAAACAATATAGTGGTCAAGAGCATGGACTGGGGAATCAAACTGAGCTAGATTCCAATTCCAGGTCTGCCACTTACCAGCTGTGTGTTCTGGGACAAGTATTTAACTTCTTCGGGCTTCAGTTTCCTCCTCTATAAAATGGGCATATAATACTACCCACCTTGGTGGTAACTGGGAGGACAGAAATAACACTTGTATGGTGCTGGGTAAATATCATGGAACAAATGTTAGCTGTGACTCATCCTCATATTGTTCAACTGGGGAAACAACAGCCTGGGGAGATGGGACCCACCCAAGGTCACACAGTTCAGAGCTGTGACTAGAACCCAGCTCCCCAGGATCAAAGTCCAACGTGAAAATTACTTGCCTGTTCCCATATCCTTGCACCCCAAAACGCCATGTTGGTTGGTTGCCTCTCTCATCACACACCTACACACATCCCACCACATAATTAAACACATATTTTGTAAGCTCATTTAAGTAGGACAGTTTTATATTTTGAAGGACCAGTTTTCTCTCGTCCCAGCCCCTGCCCAATCCTTTTATTAAAATACAGTAATTTTAAGGGAAAATGATTTTTTAGATCTCTCACACGGACCCAACCTACAGGAAGAAGAGTCTTTCCAGCCAGTCTTAAAACACTGAGAAGGATAGATGCAATATTTACAAATAAACCCAGCCGGATGGAGAGCTTTAAAAGGGAGAGCCAATCTACCCTGCAGCCATTTTGCACAACTTGCTTAAAGGATGCAACATACATCAAAGAAAGGAAACTCTGGGGAGGAATTAAAACACCCTGTCTTCTCCACTGCCTCTCTAGTATTTACTTATAATTCTCCCACAAAACAGGGCAGGCAAGAGGGTAGGCAGGGAGGGAGAGTCTCCTTGCCCAACGCAGGCAAGAGCACTGCTCCAGTCTCCTTTTTGTGGATAGTGTTGGAATGTGCATTGGCATCCAGGCCTTTTAAAAGCCTGTCAGGGGGCACCCCACCCCATGCTGAAACACTGCCCTGTCTAGCGGAGTTGCTAAGTGGCACTTGTGGTGTAACATGAAAAGTATGCATCGCACACACTTACCAAGTCAAAGATCCTTTTATGAAGGTACATTAAAACAATTTTCAGCCCAGCAAGCTCAGTTCTTGCTATTGAAAAGTTCAGGGCAATAAAGGGGTGAGATTTTTGCTGAATCTGTGTTTGTTATTTTTTTCACCTCTCTTCTCTCTTTTATATGACCACCATTTTGTAACAGAGACTTATTATAAGAAACCCTTTAACTACAAAGAAAACACACATTTTAAGCAAGGAAACACAGAGGAATTTACAAAACATTTTAACACACTGTCATTAAGGTAGTTGTAAAGATACACAAAGCACTACATTATGTGCCAATTTCTACTTGGTCCACGAGGCTTATGACTCCAAATGCTTATTTAAGGTCCTTAGAGTTCCTTGGAAACTGAGCTCATTTAGACTGGATAAGGGAGGGGGATGAAAGTAGTTAGACAAGAGTAGAGGAAGCAGCTATATTGAAAGTACAGCAGGAGAAACTTAAGTTAGAGATGGGAAACATGGCATCACTGACAGGTGTGTGTATACAAGGATCTGTTATCCAGGGGAGGCTGCTGCACTTTCTTGCTTAACATCTTTTCAAAGAGTAGAGATGCACTGGTCCTAGGGAAGTGAAGATGGGGAGGGGTGTCCTCAAAATTCTGTTCATTCTGATTTCTTAAGCTACGGATTCAGCCTCATCGAGGGAGAGCACTGCTTCCAAATTTCTTACCTCTATACTGTATCATTGCACAAAAATAACAACATTAGTGTGTCTCTCCGTGTGTGTGGTAAAGGTTGGGCAACTCGATGTTTTCTTTCTTTGTGTAAGAAAATGTAAAATGTATAATTACCTTGAAGTTCTCAACTGAGAAATGAACTTGGGTCTTGAAATGAATAATCAGTATTTAAATCCCAGTGAATGGAATAGTATGGGTTTCTTGTAATGTGACAGTATTCACTAGTCAATTAATCATTCCTCATCATGAATTAATTATGCTGATAGCAATAATTGGAGCTATTACTTAATCCAAGCATTAATTTATAAAACAGACCCATGATTTAGCCACATGCTAATTATTTCTTCATCAGTAAATGCTTATACTTCTTGAAAACTTGATTCTGCCTCCTAATTCTTCATTTTAAGTAAAATGAAGGAAAGATACATAAATAAGCCACAATTCTTTAAATACACATCCATGTACTATAAAGATTAATGAGTAGGGTAGAAAGTGAAAAATAGACCGATTTGTCCATAATGAAATGTAAACTACTGACACCCATTTTAAACATCAGCCACAGGGTTGGAAGAAACTTTCCCAAATATCTTCTTGTTATGGCATAAAAGAACATTCTGATGTGTCATCTCTATTTTCTTTGTGTTTGATCAATGATCTAATAAATGTATTTCCAACCAACAAGCAAACAAAAAGTAAAAAACAAAAGGGAAAGTTTGAGAGCAAAATCCATTTTGTTTCAGAGTAACTGTATATTTGTCAGTGTGACACAGCACATTTGAAACCCATAATCATAAAACAAAAATTTATAGCCAGGGTTCAGGGTCTACATCTGTTTCTCTGGTTTTCGTACAGCAATTACCCACTGGACAATCCAGAAAGAAACACCATGAATCACGCTCTGCAAACATGTTTGAACTGGAGAGTTTTCTGAAGAAAGAGCAGTTGTGTCTGTGCACCAGTATTGCAGCCGGCCGTGTTCAAAATTGGGCTAATACCTTGTGATGTCTAAATAAGAAGATTTTCAGAGGCGCAGACATATCCCCCCCCACCACAGGCGCAAGCATGCAAAGGGCAGGCAGACACAAGCACAGGGCTGGGGGAGGTGGACACTGATTGTTTTAAAGACATGCCCACCTCTTTCGTGTTGTTTTGGCTTTTTGTTTGTTTTTTAAATTTTCTCCCTGTTAATCCCCTCTTGCCACAGTTCTGCCAGAAGAATAAATGGCTAGTACTGAGTGACATGTGTGTTCCAGCAGGAAAGCCAAGGCAGAGATGTTGCCAGCACGAGGCAAGTATGAGGCTGTTCCCAGGGCTTCCATACTAGCAGGCAGAGCTGCTTTTGTGTTGGAGGGGAGTGGGGGAAGTTCTAACAGTAATAACACATGGAAACTTTGCTTCTGGCCCTTCAGTATGAACACCTGCTCACATAACAGGACTGCTGATATTTGTGGATCTTATACCAAAAGACACCAATGCACTTTGCAGATGAACTTGCACGGTGGCTCTGGGCATGAGTATAGAGACTTTTCAGAAACCCTAGAAACACATCTTCTTCAAAAATGTCTTTCTACTTTGAGTGTTGGCCACCGTGTCCTTCATTTGGCTCCTTTCTCTTCAGCTCTCTGCTTTTTCAGACTTTCCTCCACAGTCTTCCCACTTGGTTACATACAAATATTGTTCTCCCAAGACAAGGGCATACTTTTCTCTTTCCACATTTCTGAATTATTTTCTTTAGCGCTTCTGTGCTTTCTGCTGTTGATGACTCATAAAGACACCTCTTCAAGCCCAACAGTTTCCGTTGGTTCCAGCTTGAAAGTTAAATACAAACCCTGCTGAATGCCTCAGTACTGAGCAGTGAGCTGCGAACCATCTCTTAGCTGACTGTCACCGCTGGTGGTCTCAACATTAGTTTTGGGGAGACCTATCTTTGGCTGTTTCATCTTGTTTACATTTCCCTTTTTAAATCCAGATCTTTACTTTTTTTCCTTTTTTAAAATTTTATTTTCACATTTTCCATCACTCCCTATAAATCTAGATTTATGTAATACATGCTCATAAAAATTCAAAGTCTAGTCCAAAAGATATAAAGTGAAAAGTAAAAGTTCTCTATATTTATTCATTAAATATTGAATACCTATGATGTTCCAGGTATCTTAATTGGTACTGGGCATATATCTGTATGTTTTTATGGGGCTGGGTGCTGTTTGTTACTATTACACCAGTATGGTCTTATGATACATATTGCTCTGCAACATTTTAAAACTTAGCAATATTTCTTGAACATCCTTTCAAAACAAATAGTACATATAGAACTAGCTCATTTAAAAAAATAAATTAGAATCTCTTTACATCAATCCATTGTATTTCATTTAACCAATGGCCAGCTGTTAGACATTTAGGTTGTTTCTAACTTTTTAGTACTATTAGGTTGGTGCAAAGAAGCCCCGTGGGCCTGTGCACCAATACACCTGCTGGATAAAATTCTAGTAGCAGTATTCCCAGAACAAGGATTATGAGCATCTTAAAATTTGATGGACACACAAAATTGTACTCCAAAACAGTTATGTGAATATACGTTTCCTTTTTGTTCTAAAAGAGGGGTCAGTAAACATTTTCTGTATGGGGTCCTTGGAAATATTTTAGGCCTTAAGACTATACAGTCTCTGTTGCAGTGGCTCAACTATGCCATCGTAGTAAAAGAAGCCATAGACTGTATAATAAATTAATGGGCATGGATGTACTTAATAAAACTTAATTTACAAAAACTGATAGTGGACTAGGTTTTGCTCATGGGCTGCAGTTTGTCCACCTCTGTTCTAAACCAACATTTAACAATTTCACGGAATTCTACATTGCCTCGTCTCTATCCTTATAAAACCTAGCTATATACATTTGGGTTTTGTTAACACTTTAATTTTCTTTCCCTTTTAAAAGCTTAATTCAGTTTCAACTTGTGTATCTCATGAAGAATAATATGGCTCTTTTCTTATATTATTCATCTAGAATGCGTTATATTACTTTATCCAGAATCATCTTTCCTTCTCTCTTTGCTGGTAATTTCTCATTTTTCTACCTTATTGTCTTCATTTCTTTCTGTAAGAAGGAGTTTTGGATAGTATCTCTGCCTTCAAAACATGTGCAGATACCCCTGTTCTTCCACCATTCAACCCTTCTTTAAAGTCTATTATTTTCATCAACACCCCACCTCAGTCCCATATATGATGGCAATATTTGAGAGATGGAAAATGTAATGGTGACCCCTGAGAATAAATGCCAATGGCACTACCATGCTACAGCTTGCTTTTGACTTCCCTGTACTATTCCACATGAATTTTGTCTCATCTCAGTACATCTTCCAATAAGCTAAGATTAGATGTGCCACTTAGTTGACAAAGGGCTTAGAGGAACACCTAGACTCTTTTCAAGGATGGAAAGAAGCACAAAGGATTCTAAGAGTGCTTTGCAATTATTTCGTGTTAATATGACTAATAAAGGATAATGTCTATAACTGAGATGCCTGCCTTAATTCCTAGTTCAGCACTTCCTTTTTTAAGATCATATGTATGAACAGAAACTGTTAGTCGGCTCTTAAGCTCTGCTGTTTAAACTAATTAAAATTAAACAATTAAAAACGAATTCTCAGTCACATTAACCATATTTCAAGTGTGCAAAAGCCTCATATGACTGGTGGCTCTCACGTTAATAGGACAGTGCAGACACAGAATGATTCCATCATTGCAGAAAGTTCTATTGCAGCACAGTGCTCTCAAAGGTCAGCTTAATGATTAGAGAGGCAGTGTAACATGGTAGGTGGGGCCACACAGTTTAGACACTGCCTGTGTTTAAACCCCAGCTTTGCTTCTTACTAGCTGTCTGATTAGGCCAAGTTACTTAAAATCTATATTCTCTTGCCTGCAAAATGTAGATATTAATGGTACCTACGTCAAAGGGTAGTGGTAAAAATTAAATGAGGTAATACAAGTAAAAAGCACTTAGAACAGTGCCTGAACTATAGTAATTATTTAGAAAATGTCAGTGCAAGGCTGGGCACAGTGGCTCATGCCTGTAATCCCAGCACTCTGGGAGGCCAACGCGGGTGGATCATGAGGTCAGGAGATTGAGACCATTCTGGCTAGCACAGTGAAACCCAGTCTCTACTAAAAATACAAAAAACAATTAGCTGGCCATGGTGGCACGCGCCTGTAATCCCAGCGCCTGTAATCCCAGCTATGCAGGAGGCTGAGGCGGGAGGATCGCTTGAACCTGGGAGGTGGAAGTTGCAGTGAGCTGAGATTGAGACACTGCGCTCCAGCCTGGGCAACAGAGCAAGACTCTGTCTCAAAAGAAAAGAAAAGAAAATCTTAATTCAGTGTCTGCAAGGAGAAAATGAAGTCAGGCACACATTGCTCAATACTACTCAAATACTATCTCTACCAGATACCGAGAATCTTCTGTCAACCAGAATGCACATTTCAGGCTGCAGGTGGAGTGGGTACTGGCTGCAAATATGTAATTAGGGCAAGTTCTCTAAGAGAATTTGCTGCATATACCTGATTAAGTACTACCACACTGAAGCATTTTTATATTTATATATTATAAAGGAAGACGGTTTCTTTCATTTCACAAAGCACACACTGAGTCAGAATGGCCATGAAATAATTGGCAAGCCCTGCCCTGCTGTCCCTGTGGAAGACAGGAAATACATCTTATGACGCTGTTTGTTTTGGTTTTTTTGCATAAGTCGTGTTGAGCCTCAGCACCTTAGGGCTGATTATAGTTAATTAAATGGCAAAGGCATTGCATAAGATGGAAGACTTGCATTATTAATCTATCTTGCCTTATCATGTTATCTTTCCATCCATCCATCCATCCACCCACCCATTCGTCTACCTGATATCCAACCGTCCTTCCATTTACTGATCCATCTACCAATCCATCCACCCTTCTAGTTATCCATACATCCACTTGTTCATATACCCATCTACCTATCCACCCACTGATTCACTCTCTGATCCATCTACCTATGACCTAACCCTCAAAGGTGATATAGCAGAGTATGGGTTTTTGCAGACAATATATAAAGTAGTGAGAGGGACAAAAGTAAAACTTCTCAGATCATGCATGTATCTTTCTCCAGAATCCTTGAGAAGAATTTTCTGATGAGATGTGCTGGCAGAAATAAGGTCAAAGGCACTGGTCACTAGAGATTTCAGTTGAACAGGTTTGATAAATCAGGTTGTGGCTGGAGAGCCCCTTAGATCTAACTCTGATCTCTAAGAGCATCCCAGGATTTGAAATGCTAATGAAGCCAAGTTCTATTAGCAACACAAAAGTTTCTGACTCTGAGGGAAAGCTAAAAGCCCAAAGGAATTTCCTTCAGATTCTACAGGGAAAGGGAATGTAAAAAGTACAAACACATCAGAGAGGCAGTTGGAGAGGGAATGGAGTTTAAATTCATCCTACTGTCTGACAGAGAAAAAGGCAAATAAAAAGCTCAATGTGATTGAGTGGGAATGATCAGGGTAACATAAAGCCAGATAGAAATCCCTGTGAAATTTCTGTCGGAGAAACAAAGAAACGCATATAAGCACATTACACACACACACACACACACACACACACACACACACACGTAATGTGAATACAATGTAAGTATTTTTTGGTGGAAAAAAATAGTTTTTCTCTCTTCTTTCAAACATCAGGGTATAAACCCACCTTCTCAACGTCTACTCAACCAAGAGCTTCGATAGGTTCTCTTGGAGAGGACATCGTGGTGGCTTCCAATATTAGATTTTTGCATTTTGTTATTGTTTACTTGATTAAGTTACAGTTGCTTAAAAAAAGATAAGCAAAGATAATTCAGAAGGCAACAGTTTCAAAATGTAAGGTAACACATAAGCATGGGAGGTAAAGAAACGGAAAGAATAGACAGAAATACCTAACACTTTCCCTCTCCGCTTAAGCAAAATGCAATGATAAAACGTAAGATCTGCTGCAATGATTCCCAAGGCGTGGTGAATTCAGGGCTTCAAACCCAGAGCTACCTCACAAATTTCTGGGGTGGGGGTTGTATTCAGTTGTATTTAAATCAAGGTCCTCGGGTTTTTATTCCACACACTACACTGTCAGACTCTCTGAGCTGATGGGACATTCCACTTGGTGAACACCAAGGCACCAGAGAACCTTTAGAGAACTCGGTATTATGTCTGGAATTGGTAGGTTCTTGGTCTCACTGACTTCAAGAATGAAGCCGTGGACCCTCGCAATGAGTGTTACAGTTCTTAAAGATGGTATGTCCAGAGTTTGTTTCTTCTGATGTTCAGACGTGTTCGGAGTTTCTTCCTTCGGTGGGTTCGTGGTCTCACTAGCTTCAGGAGTGAAGCTGCAGACCTTCGTGGTGTTACAGCTTTTAAGGTGCTGAATCTGGAGTCACCCATTCCTCCTGGTGGGTTCGTGGTCTCACTAGCCTCAGGAGAGAAGCTGCAGACTTTAGCGGCGTTATAGCTCATAAAGCCAGTGGGGACTCAAAGAGTAAGCAGCACCAAGATTTATTACAAAGAGCAAAAGAACAGAGCTTCCACACCACAGAAGTGGACCTGAACAGGGTTGCCACTGTTGGCGCTGGCAGCCTGCTTTTATTCCCTTATCTGACCCCACCCACATCCTGCTGATTGGTCCATTTTACAGAGAACTGATTGGTCCGTTTTGACAGGGTGCTGATTGGTGTATTTACAAACCTTGAGCTAGACACAGAGTGCTGATTGGTGCATTCACAATCCTTTAGCTAGACATAAAAGTTGTCCAAGTTCCCACTAGATTAGCTAGACACAGAGCACTGGTGTATTTACAAACCTTGAGCTAGACACAGGATGCTGATTGGTGCCTTTACAATCCTCCAGCTAGACATAAAATTTCTCGAAGTCCCCACCTGACTCAGGAGCCCAGCTGGTTTCACCTAGTGGATGCTGAGACAGGCCAGGGCCGTGGGGCGGGTGGGGGAGGGGGCTGCCCATCAGTCCTGCTCTGCTTGCCTGCACCCCTCAGCCTTGGGCGGTCAATGGGACTGGGCACTGCGGAGCAGGGGGTGGTGTCCATCGGAGAGGCTAGGGCTGCACAGGAGCCCATGGAGTAGGGGAGGCTTGGGCATGGCGGGCTGCAGGTCCCGAGCCTTGCCTCGTCGGGAGGCAGCTGAGGCCCGGAGAGTGCAGCACCAGCAAGCCGGGACTGCTGGGGAACCTGGCCCACCCTCCGCAGCTGCTGGCCCGGGTGCTAAGCCCCTCACTGCACGGGGCCTGCGTTGCCAGCCGGCAGCTCCGAGTGCAGGCCAGCCAAGCCCAAGTCCACTCGGAACGACTGATGTGTCCCTCTGAAAGATCTGTATAAGGTTGCCCAACACCATACTCAAGTCCAGGGGTTGGCAGACTCCAAAGGCCAAATCCAGCCTACCACTTGTTGTAAAATAAAGTTTTATTGGAGCAGAGCAATTGCACGTTAATTTGTATATATTGTCTATGCTGCTTTTGCACAACAACAGAGTTAAGTGACTGCAATGGAAACTGTATGGCCCACAAAACTGAAAATATTTACAATCTGTACCTTCAGAGAAAAAAATTTGCTGACTGTAAGCATTCGGTACCAATCCATTGAATTGGCTTTGAAGATGAACTCTAGCAGCAGTCCTGGAACAGGATAATATCAAAGGTTTCTTCAAGGTCTAAAAGTCTCAATTCAAACACTTCAAGAATCCTCTGCAGTTATTTATTTACTTACTTATGAGACAAAGTCTCACTTTGTTATCCAGGCTGGAGTGCAGTGGCACAATCTTGGCTCTCTACAGCCTCAACCTCACAGGCTCAAACAATCCTCCTGCCTCAACCCCGTCAGTAGTTGGGACTTCAGGCATGTGCCACTACGCCTGGCTAATTGCTTTTATTTTTATTTTTAGTAGAGATGAGGTATCACTACATTGCCCAGACTGGTCTTGAATTACTGGGCTCAAATGATCTGCCTCCCAGAGTGCTGGGATTACGGATGTGACCTACTACACCCAGCCTTTGCTTAGATATTGACATACCTTGTTGCATCTTTTTCTTCAGTTCTTTTTGAATATGTCGCCATAATTACGACAATGATGACCCTAATTAAAATAGGACTCTAGGTCATGTCCATCACTGTGTGTTCCTTGCCCCAGCATTTTTTATTTATAACCCTACCTGGCATGTATTTATTCTTTACTGTATGTCTATCACAAAAAAAGTAGTCTCTTCAATGGTAGCAACTCAGTCCAGTTCACTGCTATGATCCCAGTAATCAGAACAGTATACAACACATACCAATCCCTCAATAAGTATTTGTTGAACGAATGAATAGCACCTCCTGGAAGACACTGACTAGCAGAGCCATGTACAAGTTGGTAGAAATTTAAAGTTGGAAGAGACTATGATCTACTGTTGTAAGGCAATTAGAATGGCCTCATTGTAAGTAGAACAAAATTAGGACTAATTATTAGAAGACATCATTAAAACAATGCAATCTGATGGCACAGACTTTGTGTTTTAAACTCATAAATGGAGAAGTCCAACCTACATAAAGAGCAGGAAAAGGTAGTATTTTCCTAAAATAGTGCTGGAACAATGGGGTATATATTGCATACAAATAAAACAACAAAATAAAGGATTTATACCAGGAAAAGATAGTATTTTCCAAAACTGGTGCTGGAATAATGAGGTATATATTGCATACAAATAAAACAAACAACAAAAATAAAAGATCCATAACCCACAGCATATGCAAAAATTCACTCAAAATGGATCCTGGACCTAAATGTAAAGCAGAACATAGGAGTAAATTTTGTGACCTTGCGTTGGGCAATGGTTTCTTAGATATGGCACCAAAGTATGACACATTAAAAAAAACCAAAATAATTTGAACTTCATTATAATTTACAATTTCTATTCTTTGGAAGACTCTGCTAAAATAATAAGAAGACAAATCACACAGCAGGATAAAAATTGTGCAAAGTGTAATCCCAGCACTTTGGGAGGCTGAGGCAGGTGGATCACCTGAGATCGGGAGTTCGAGACCAGCCTGGCCAACATGGTGAAGCCCTGTCTCTACTAAAAATACAAAAATTAGCTGGACATAGTAGCAGGTGCCTGTAATCCCAGCTACTCGGAAAGCTGAGGCAGGAGAATTGCTTGAACCCGGGAGGTGGAGGTTGCAGTGAGCCGAGATCGCACCATTGTACTGCAGCCTGGGCAACAAGAGCAAAACTCCGTCTCAAAAAATTGTGCAAAGCATATATCAGATAATGGATTTGTAACTAGAATTTTAAAAATTTCAAAATTCAAAAAGAACAAAGCAAGCACCCTTCTTCCAACTCTTATTGGGTAAACAATTTGAACAGAAAGGTCACTGAAAACATTATATATATGGCAAATAAACCTATGAAACAATGCTGAACATCATTAGTGATTAGGTTAATGCTAATTAGGTAAATGCCAACTAAAACCACAATGAGACACCACTACATACCTATTGGAATTGCTAAAATTAAAAAGCCTGCCATACCAAGTATTGCTGTGAATGTGGAGAAACTAGAACTCTCATATACTGTTGCAAGAAATATAAAATCATAAACCAGTTTGAAAATTTCTTAAAATGTTGAACATATACTTACCAAGTGATCCTGCATTTCCATGCCTAGGTATTTACTCAGGAGACATTAAGGCATATTTCTATTCAATAACAGGAATGTTCATAGTAGCTTTATTTGTAGTAATAGCCCCAAACTGGAAGCAACCCAACTGTCTATCAATAGATGAATTGGTAAAACAAATTGTGGTATATCCATACAATGGAAAGCTTCTTGGCAATAAAAAGGAATGAACTATTGATACATGCTACAGCGTAAATGAATCTCATAATAATCATGCTGAGTGAAAGAAGATGGATACAATAGTAGCTAATGTATAATTTGATTTATGTAAAGAAATTCTAGGAAATGCAATCTAATACATGTGGCAGAAAGGAAATCAGTGGTTGCCTAGAGACAGGGCTTAGGGGAAAAGGAAGGGACAGGAGGGCAAGATTACAAAAGCACATGGACAAACTTCTGGGTGGTGGTGGTGGTGGATATGTTTATATCTTGATTATGGTAATGGTTTCACAGGTGTATGTGCACATCAAAACTTACACATTTTACAGTTTAAGAATGTGCAGTTTATTAAATGTCAAGTACAACTCAATAAGATTGTCCTGGAAAATAGTATTGAGTAAAATATTTAACAACCAGTATGCTACAGACAATAATCCTTGAGAATAAATGCAGACCATGCCAGTGTGTTGCAGCTCAATGCCGACCAGCCTTGGTTGCAAAGGTGATCAACTTCATTGGTTATCAGGGAATAGAATGTAAGACCACATACAGTAGCACTACACATCTACCAAAATGGCTAAAATTAAACAAACAAACAAAAACAAGATACCAAGGGTTGGTGAAGATGTGGAGAAATCTAAATTTTCATACACTGCCAGTGGGAATGGAAATTTGCCCAACTAGCTTGGAAAGCCATTTATCAGTATCTACCGAAACCTAATATAGCTTCAAACTCTCATAGCTGATAATTCCATTTCTATGTATATACCCAATAAAAATGCATACATATGTTCATGTAAAAGGCATATACACAAAACATAATCATAACTGTACTAATCATAATAGCCCCAAAGAGAAAACTACGCAAATATTTATCAAGAGAATGGATAAAACATGTGATATATTCACACAATAGAAGACTATCCAGCAATGAGAACGAACTTCAACGATGCGCAATAGAGTGAATGAATGCCACAAACATAATGTTGCATGAAAAAAGACAAAAATACACAAAAAGTAAAACTCCGATTCTATTCATAAGAAGTTCAAAAAACATTAATGTTTTAGCTAATCTCATTAGAAGTGAGGATATTGGTTACGTTTTAATCTACGTTGTTAGAAGTGAGGATATTGGTTATGTTTTAGTCAGGATTTAAGAAAGGCACAAAGGAGCTTTTGGTGTTCTGGTCACATTTTTTCTTTCTTCTTCTCCCCCCACCCCCCACCCCGCCAAGACAGAATTTCACTCTTTCACTCTTACTGCCCATGCTGGAGTGCAATGGCACAATCTCGGTTCAACACAACCTCCGCCTCCCGGGTTCAAGCGATTCTCCTGCCTCAGCCTCCTGAGTAGCTGGGATTACAGGCATGCGCTACCATGCCCAGCTAATTTTGTATTTTTAGTAGAGATGGGGTTGCTCCATGTTGGTCAGGCTGGTCTTGAACTCCCGACCTCAGGTGATCTGCCCGCCTCGGCCTCCCAAAGTGCTGGGATTACAGGTGTGAACCACTGCACCTGGCCCTTGGTCATGTTTTTTCTTGATCTGAGTGCTGGTTAAATGTTTGTGTTCAGTTGTAAAAAATAAGCTGTATACTTATGATTTATGTACTGCTTTCCATGAACGTTTTATTTCAATAAAAGTCTTTAGTTAAAAATAGAGTGGACAGATGACTCAGATTTAAAACAAACAAACAAACAAACAAATAAACAAACTCTCAATTGGTCCTGTAACTGAGAACGTTTGAAAACAAGTACTCTGGTCAACAGTCTTGAGAATGGAAGGAGCTCTCAACATGAGCAGGTCAGATACTGGGGGCTGGGAAAAGAGAAGCTGTGAGTCACCATAGAAGTAGCTTTACATTTAACTCTAAAGATGTTAAACGTAAATTTGGATGAAACTGCATGCCACTATCTATGTAACTAGGCCCCTTGGTTAACAGGAACATTCAATAAAAAACAAAACAAAACAAAACAAAAATAACCCCAAAGCCTCAATATATTAAGATGTAATTTTTATCTTTTAAATAAAGATCTGAGTGATTAAGTGCAGGATAAGGATGAGAATAAAGGAGGACAAAAGAAAAATAAAGTATCTATTGTCCTCTAGTTCAATGCCTGCTGTCAAATCCCCAAAATGAAGCACTTTGACCACAAGTTTTATTAGAAGCCAAGAGCCATTAGATAATTTGCAGTCATTTCCAGGGAGTCTCCAGTTCTGTAATACCTCATGACTGCCCTTCATGCTACCTACAATTCCTGGAAGAAAGAGAACGTTTAACATCAGAATGGGTGATTCTACTTGCAGTTTTCCATTTCCCCAACATCAGCTGCTTCTGCCCTCTTCCTACCTAGCCTTGCGGTCCCTACATGGCCTGCTGCACTACCCTTCTTTCTCCAGGGTCCCCTGTTTTCTCTTCCAAAGTTGTCCCTGCATCTTTTGACTTGCTGGAAGTTGGGTAGTTTGGGACCTTCTCTCTGGATGTCCAGGGGTCACTGTCTTTCCCGCCAGGAAATTGTCCTTGTTTACACCAACTTACCAAGACAAAGGGGTGCTCAGGCCATAACCATCAAGGGCAGGTTCTTTGGCCTTGACTTACATTACTAGTTTTCAACCAGAGCAGTAATATTCCTCAGGCCATTTGAGTGTCTGGGAGATATTCTTGGTTGCTTCTTGAGGTCACTACTGGCATTTAGTGGGTGAGGCCAGAGATGTCAGCTGTTCTATGCAATGAGGAACTCTCCACATCCCACATGACTTTAGAATGTAGGTGACTCGTGTAGATAAATAACCTGAGCCTAGAACCTAATTTCTTCTTACATACCCCCACACACTATTTTTTGTATGGTTTTAACATGCACTGGCTCTCCCAAGATGGGATTACCTTGGGAGTTGAGGGAAAAGTGTGTTTTGTATTGTGTAGAATTTTACCAAGAGTTGTTTATCATTTCATAAAATCACTGATTCACCAAAATCTGGTCTCTGTAAGACTGCCTTGTAGCTGCTGCTTTCATATCAGCTCTACAAAAAGGTGTGAATGCCTGACTTCTTCATCTTATCTTCCAGAGAAGTTATGCCTAAGAATTTACATGTTAAACATCAACTATTATAAATTTTCTTTCATTTTTTCTATATATTATCAAGATGTGATGCTGATTAAAAAAGGTGATTACATTATCTATGAATTTGATTTCAGAAAAGCATAGGATATGTTACAAAGTATTTACTGTATAAGGGACACTTTGGGTTCAAAGGGTAGGAATCCACTGATTTAAAGAAATAGCTCTAATTCCTCTGAAAATGTTTCAAATACTTCTGTAAGGCCTTAACTTCCTAAACTTCTTATGCCAAATACACGCTGACCTTTGCCCAGTGGTATGCTCCTAAACATTGAGCAAGTGCTCTCTGCAGAGCAGGGGTTGGGGCAGGGAGCAGGAATTGGGAGGGAAGGAGGAGAGAAGCCCTGATATGCAGTGTTTGCTGATTTCTGTGGTGTAAGTACTCTGACTGTGGCCCATTTCAAGAATCAAACAATATGGCATCACTGGACAAAGAGCGGCGTAGAGATACCAAAAATTAGTTCTTATAAACTTAACAGGTGAGAGGACTTGAGGACTCAGTATATGTTACATTTCTGCTTAGACACCCCGATATTTTCTAGGTCACTCTAACAGAGCCTTAGGCGACTATAAGGCAAATTAAGCAAAAAAGAAAATAAGTCTGAAATGCACATGGGAAAGAAACACAGATGTCACTAGGCTCAGCTAGTTCACTACTCAAGATTCAAAGTGAATAAATACAAGAATGAAATAATTCTTCATAAAGCTGGGCGATATCAGTTGTGATTCTAGGATAAAAAGAACTGCCTTGTTCAGATGAGAACTAAAGGACACGGCAATATGTTCCTAACATTTATTCTGCTGCCAGCTTGAGGGAAAATACGAGAGACAGATTTGTGATATGGTTTAAAGGCAGCACCTGAGAAGACCCATTGAATTCACCAGGCACTGGAAATTTATGGGAGGCAGACGACGCCTACTCATTTGTATCTTAGCTTGTATGTATTTGCTAATCAAAGAAAGGGCCAGCCATTGTGATAGACTAACCCACACTCTGTTGTCCTGTTATGGGTCATTTTCAGAACTTAGGGAATCTGTTTGGCCTAATTACAAAATCTCATCGAGAGAATGATGAATGGATTGTGGGCTAAGAGAATGAATGAAAACAAGAACTGGGTTGGTGTAAGCAGTGCTAAGGCACGAAAAAATTGTCAAGATCTAAAGCAATGGGAAACTGATACACACACTCTCGTCTGATTTCGGATTTGTCTAGGGGCAAAATTAGCAATATTTTGATTGGTTCTGCAACTCCTTGATAAAGAACACTGAAGGATTCCTGGGATGTAAAAGTAAGACACCATTGTATAAAAGGCATTAAAGTACTTTTGGAATCTATGGTGACACGTGCAGTAAAATTTTGGAAAGGAAATGTGGGGAGTTGCTCAGTTGGCTTGCGCATGGACCGAAGTTTTACTGGCTACTTTGAATTCTACACATTATTACAGAGATCACCAACACAAAGTCCTTTGTAATAATTTTGCACAGTTTGCACTCTGTATACCTCTTTACTGCTTTTATGTTTTCAGAAAATTCAAACACAGTCCCACATTAAAGGTATTACTGGCCAATATTAAAAGGTGTAAGACTCTGGGGTTTCACATTCTCTATGAGTCCTAAATATTCAAGGTGACTGGAGAAGGTTCTTACACCCTATGGCACTACAGAGTTAACACAAATTTTGAATAAATTGAGTCTATGATGAATGTGTTCTGAACATGAAAAAGTTTACAATGACTATCAACCAGGAAAATGTGCAACCCCAGCAGATGATGGCATATGGTGTGCGAGCTGATGAAGAGGAGAAGGTTTGCAGAGCCTTTGCTAACAGCTGCTCAATGACAAAAGAAAAGTCAGTTGTATGGTCTCTTGGGAAAACAACAAGAAAACATAGGTGAAAACTTTTTTCTTATGTCAGTGAAAGATATTAATGAACTACATATTTTTTCTCTGCTATTAAGGAACAAGGAATGGTGAGCTCATGGCAATGGGCTTAGGTCACTGAGGCCAGTGAGTACCAGGTCATTGGAACCTGCTGCATTGGCACTCTCATACTTGAGCATTTAACAACATCATAGCTTTTATTATTATTATTATTTTTAGGCAGAGTACTATTGTGTTGTCCAGGCTGGAGTGCAGTGGCACGATCTCAGCTCACTGCAACCTCTGCCTCCTGGGTTCAAGCGATTCTCCTGCCTCAGCCTCCCGAGTAGCTGGGACTACAAGTGCCCACCACCATGCCCGGCTAATTTTTGTATTTTTAGTAGAGACAGGGTTTTGCCATGTTGGCCAGGCTGGTCTTAAACTCCTGACCGTGTGATCCACTCACCTCACCTCCCAAAGTGCTGGGATTACAGGCGCAAGCCACCGCACCTGGCCCTGTTATTATTTTTTAAGTGCCATGGTGTCATATACCTTGTTATTGCTTGACGTGCCTGGTTCCTGGAGCCAGGCAAGTCTTCCCTTAGCAATTCTTTAATGGAAAAAGAACTGGTAACACTAGAAACCTTGCATAAATCACAACTCCAATTTTCTTGTGGCCACTGTGTGGAGTGGTGTCAGCTGTTTGCAGCCTGGTGTGGTTTGGATTTGTGTCCCCACCCAAATTAGAGAAGGGGCCTGGTGGGAGATAACTGGATTATGGGGGTGGATTTCCCCCTTACTGTTCTCATGATAGTGAGCTCTCATGAGATCTGATAGTTTAAAAGTGTGTGGCACTTCTCCCTTTGTTCTTTCTCTCTCCTGCTTGGCCATGGGAAGATGTGCCCTGCTTCCCCTTCATCTTCCACCATGATTGTAAGTTTCCTGAGGCCGCTCCAGCCATGCAGAAATGTGAGTCAATTAAACCTCTCTTCTTTATGAATTACTCAGTCTCAGGTAGTTCTTTACAGCAATGTGAGAATGCACTAATACATAGCCCATTGTTAGATGTTACTGAGGAATCCAGAAATGAGAGACAGAGCCTGTTCAGTGTAGTTGATGAAAGATGATATATGTTATATTTTTATCTTGGGTTGGGTTTCCCCAGAAACAGACATCGAGACAAGGTTTTGAGTTTAAGTGGTTTATGTGGATAATCCAAGAAAGCAGTGAAAGGTAAGTGGGGAAGTGAGACAGCAAAGTGATAGGGACAATAAAACGTGTGTTATTGAGAAGTTACCACTGTGGGCAACTGGAGTTCGATCCTGCTGGGGATCTTGGGAGACATGAAGTGTATACTTGGGAGTTATCCTCCTAAAAGGGCAAGAGAGCTTGAGGATTTATCCACCAATTTCCCATCTTCTTGTTTAGGGCTATTTAATTTTCTTACACTTCCAGCTTATGCTGCATGAGGATCAAGGATATTCTCATGGCCAGGAAAAAAAGGCTTCATGCAGAGAACTGAAGGTATTCACAGTAAGCAGCCTTTGACATGTAGAAGGGAGGGTAAAAGGGACTCTGATAGTTATCTGCAACTCTGTGTGTGTGCCTGTGTGTGGACTGCGCGTGTGCGGACACGTGTGCACATGTGCAGAGATATAAAACGAGGTAGATTTTCAAGAACGGAACTAAGATAGGCATAAAAGGGGCAAGGTCACAGCCAGTAGGTGGGATAGTGTGCTCAAAGGGGCAGAAATACAATATCCAAAGTAGAATCAGGGATGATGACAATTATTGTGCCTTTGAGAACCTACCATATTTAAGTAGGCCTCTTGTAAATGTGAAGTGTCCTCCCTAGCATCATTCAAGGTAAGGATTATTATTCTCAAATATGATGATGAAACTGAATTTTAGTTACATTGTCCCAAATCTCAGTGCCTAATGGCCAAACCAGAATTTGCAGTCTTTTCTTTTCTTTTTTTTTTTTTTTTTTTTTTGAGACGGAGTCTGGCTCTGTCGCCCAGGCTGGAGTGCGGTGGCCGGATCTCAGCTCACTGCAA
>NW_016811040.1:2131398-2137365 GCF_001698545.2 Rhinopithecus bieti | reverse complement strand
CCTAGCATCATTCAAGGTAAGGATTATTATTCTCAAATATGATGATGAAACTGAATTTTAGTTACATTGTCCCAAATCTCAGTGCCTAATGGCCAAACCAGAATTTGCAGTCTTTTTCTTTTCTTTTTTTTTTTTTTTTTAGGCGGGGGCTCGCTCTGTCGCCCAGGCTGGAGTGCAGTGGCCGGATCTCAGCTCACTGCAAGCTCCGCCTCCCGGGTTCACGCCATTCTCCTGCCTCAGCCTTCCAAGTAGCTGGGACTACAGGCGCCCGCCACCTCGCCCGGCTAGTTTTTTGTATTTTTAGTAGAGACGGGGTTTCACAGTGTTAGCCAGGATGGTCTCGACCTCCTGAGCTCGTGATCCGCCCATCTCGGCCTCCCAAAGTGCTGGGATTACAGGCTTGAGCCACCGCGCCCGCCCAGTCTTTTTCTAAAGACTGCAGTTTTTTGCCTACCATGCTGCCTAGTACCCCTGTTTGTTTGTTTGTAGTGACATCTCCAGAAGGTATCAGGAAGTTAGGTTCTGTGGAGGAACATATAAAATACTGGACTACAGACAGTGGGGGAACTGCTGAAGGCATTTTGAAGAGAGAAGTACATGATGTGGCTGGCAGAAATATCCGGAAAAGATTGGGCTGAATGCAGCCAGTTAGGTAACTGTAAAAATTTGTGGGTGGTAAAAATAGGAAAATGACAGTTGTGAAAGACAGTATTTACTCCAGAAAATGTTACAGAATTTGGAACTCATTCCACATTAAAGGCAGAGAGAAGGAAGCAAAGATAACTTAGAGGCATCAAAACAAAGGGCAGGTGGGAATGATTAGCAGCCATTGAGATGCCTTGGTATGAAGGACGAGCTCAGTTGTTTTCGCTCTGGGTTGAGGCAATGTAAAGTATGTGAGCACAAGCTCGTGGTGTGACGGCGGTAGCTGTGGCCTCTGCCATCCTGCTCCCTACTGTGCCTGATCTGGCTTTAAGGCAGATGTCCTTTCTCCCTTCATCCCCAGTATGCGCTTAATTGTGTTTCCTAAAATTTATATGCTGAAGTCCCAACCTCCAGTGTCTCAGAATATAATTGTATTTAGCAACAAGGTCTTTAAAGAAGTGATTGAATGAAAATGGGGTGTTAGGGTGAAGTCCTAATCCAGTATGACCAGATTATCCAATATCCTTATAAGAAGAGGAGGAGACACTAGGAGTGTGCACACACAGAGGTTCAATCATGTGAGGACAAAGCAGTGAGAAGGCAGCCAGCTGCAAGCCGAGGAGAAGGGTCTCAGGAGAGACCAACCCCGCTGGCACCTTGATCTTGGACTTTTAATCTCTAATACTGTGATACAATTCTGTTGTTTGAGCCACCCAGTCTGTGGAATTTTGTTATGGCAGCCTGAGCAGACAAATACAATCCCTGATGGAGTTGCGTGCTTCTTCGGAGTGAATGCCCTTCGTGTATACAGGAGGACAACTCTTCTGACTCACAGTGATCCCTTCCTGGAACCTCCAAATAATGTTTGGAGCACATCCAAAAGATGGGTATGTACATCCGTGACCTGAATGTGGCCAGCCGTGGATATGGACAGATGCCTGGTCATGTTGGTGAAGGTCAGAGTCACAGGAATAGAGAGATAGCAATCATAGGAAAAAGAAAGTAATGAGAAAAAAGATGGCCAGTTCTTATGGTTAGAGGATGGGAGCCCTCTAAAGCAGGAAGAGAAGGAATACTCTTGGGTCAGTGACCACAGTATTATTGCTACTAATGTCAACACCAAACATGTGTCAACAGTGCCCTTGGCTCATGCCATCCCTCTGGACAGTCTTCACCCTTTCTCATTAGTGTCCTGCCCCTCCACCAAGAGCTGGCTCCTATGCCACATATTCCATGAAACCCCTTGACCAAGATAACAGAAGTACTTTCTTATTCCTTTGAACTTTCAGAGCAGCACTGTCCAGTAAAACATTCTGTGATGACAGAAATATCTGCGCCCTGTAATAATGCATCATTAGCCACATGCAGCTACTGAACACAAGGAATGAAGACACTGTCACTGAACAACAGAATTTTTTATTTCATTTCATTTCAATTTAAATAGCCACATGTGGTTAGCGGTGAACATATTTCACAACACAGATCTAGAGTGTTTACTGTGGCATTCCGGGACTCACCCCACATTGTCTTGAATGATGGTTTTGTCTTTGTACATGACATTCTCTAGCCACATAGCAAGCCAGGTGAGAGCAGAGCAGTTCTCTTAAGTAAGTTTGTATTTCCACAACACCAAACTCAAGACCTGATGTATAGCAATGCTTACAATAGGTTTGCAAGCATATTCATGGCTATCATTTTGTCTTATTAATATAGCAGTTGTTTGTTAGTTTGCTAAATAGAGACAGGGTCTCACTATGTTGCCCAGGCGGGTCTCAAACTCCTGGCCTCAAGCAGTCCTCCTGCCACAAACCCAAAGTGCTGGGATTACAGTCATGAGCCATTGTGCCCAGCCAGTATAGCAGATTATTTGTCAATCTTGTGGCTCAAAAGAAAAAGCTTTCAATGACTTTGATGCATTCCACTAAATGCTAGGTCTCTGCTCCAGTCTCTGGGGATTAAGGGATGGTTAAAAAATAGCTTTGGCCTCTCAGGGCTTACATCTCATGGAGGAAGCAGAGACATGAAACCTGCAAATGCCATTGAACCAGACTTATAGTTGGCCTAATGGGAATTAGAAATTATATTCCTGGCATTTCTCTTTCAGGTCCCCATATAATAAATTTTCTTTTCTGCAGATAGAAAAAAAAGGATAGAATAAATGCTGACTGGGCATAAGACCTACTGGGTTACTGAAAAAAAAAAAAAGGTAGTGAGTACTTTTAATTATTTCAGAAGCAATCAACAACTGGGTTGGGGGTTCAGTAGGTATAAAGAGGAATTTGGTATGATGTTTCGGAACAGAAACAACAAGAATCTTCACTTGTTTCATGTAACTGCAACGTGAGTCTAACTACATCACAAAAAGGTTTTCTCTTTGTGGGCAACCCTTGAAATACAGAGACCATGCCTAATTTATTGGCATTTTCTTCTACCCCATGCCCCTGCTTCCACTGCCAGTCCCTAAGCCGAGAACCTTACAAACAGCAGGCGCTCAAAAAATGTTTGAGCATCTACTCAAACTCTCCTCTTCATAGTTCCTGAATAGTGAAAAATATTATATTTACCTTCTCTACCTTGGGTCAATTATTTATTCCCTAGAATCATATCCTTCATAAAAATGGAGAATATTAAATTAGCCCTCAGGTCTCCCTTTAGCCTAGTCAGAAGTAACTCTTGGAAAAAATAGTGGCTCCAGGGAATTAAAGGCAAATAAGCATTAGCAAGTCAACTTTCTACCAAGGAGTGAGTTACTGTTGGCTACACAGCACTCCAGGCCAGTTAAGCTAACCCTGTTGGAATGTTAAACAGAGTGCAGCCAACACCTTGTAAATGTGGAAGGAAACCATCAGGGCTTTGCCAGGACTGCTCATCAGTGAGAAGGTCCCCTGGAAAGAATGAAGTAACAAAGGGCACTGAAAGAAGTGTAAAGCAACCTGAGAATCCAGTGACACGTTGACAAATATCACTCCTCGCTGCTTTCCTCAAATCAAAACCAAGCAGTTGAAGCACGAGCAGTTTCTAAATAAGATTTTCACTGTCCAAGATTAGGCTCTTCCTTCCCCTATCAGCAGCCTCTGAAAGGCTCCAGGTGGATCCTGTCCAGGAAAAAAAATATCCTGAAATATTGAGTAAAAAGTTATTAGGGAGGCTTTGGCCTATAACTATAAGCTTCTGGAAAAAAAAAATACCCCCGCCCCCCTTTTTTTTAAGAAAAAGAAATTCACAGCTTGTGACACTTGGCATCTTTTTTTTTTTTTTTTAATGAATATGATGGCCAATTTCATAAAAGAAAAAGAAATGAAAGTAACAGTGCTAAATAACAGTGCTCAAATGTCAAAGAAGCCACATTTTTTTCCAGGAAAATATCGGAACTCATCAAAAAAGCTGAAAAAGTTATTAAGACGGTAATATAGTTTGAGACATAGTCTCTTGTCACTTCAGAGTGTATTAAAAAATTATATCATAGAGCTGAAATTTTTATTTTTATTCTGGTTCTAAAGTTAAGCCAGGGTAACTTTATCCTAGCCTGAACTGCCTAGGATTACTCTGGTTTAAAGGCAAAGTTGAGGTCAAGTTTAACACTAGTGTTTCATTCTCTAGCCCAAGTAACATGAATTCAAGTGACTTCACATGGCCTTACTTTTTTGTTTGTTTTGGGTTTTATTGTTTATTTTTAAATTTTTTTATTTGTAATTTTTGTGGGTACACAGTAGGTATAGATATTTGTGGGGTACATGAGATGTTTTGATACAGGCGTGCAGTTTGAAATAAACACGTCATGGAGACTGGGGTATCCATCCTCTCAAGCATTTATGCTTCAAGTTACAAACAATCCAATTACACTCTTTATTTTAAAATGTACAATGGAGTTATTACTGACTACAATCACCCTGTTGTGCTATCAAATACTAGGTCTTACTCTTTTTTTTTTTTTTTGAGACGGAGTCTCGCCCTGTCACCCAGGCTGGAGTGCAGTGGCATCATTTCAGCTCACTGCAACTTCTGCTTCCCTGGATCAAGCAATTCTTCTGCCTAGGCCTCCCCAGTAGCTGGGACTACAGGCGCCCACCATCATGCCTGGGTAATTTTTGTATTTTTAGTAGAGACGGAGTCTCACTATGCTGGCCAGGCTGGTCTCAAACTCCTGACCTCGTGATCTACCTGTCTCAGTCTCCCAAAGTGCTGGGATTACAGGTGTGAGCCACCATGCTTGGCTTTATTCATTCTTTCTAGCTATTTTTTTTTGTACCCATTAACCATCTTCATGCCCCATCCCAACCCCCACTACCATTCCCAGCCCCTGGTAAACATCTTTCTACTTTCTATGGCCACGAGTTCAATTGTTTTGATTTTTAGATCCCACAAATAAGTGAGAACATGTGACATTTGTCTTTCTGTGCCTGGCTTATTTCACTTAACATAATGTCCTTCAGTTCCATCCATGTTGTTGCAAATGTCAGGATGTCATTCTTTTTTATAACTGAATAGTACTCCATTGCATATATGTATCACATTTTCTTTACCCATTATCTATTGGTGGAAACTTAGGTTACTTCCAAATCTTAGCTGTTGTAAACAGTGCTGGAAAAACATAGGAGTGCAGGTATCTCTGATATTCTGATTGCCTTTCTTTTGAGTATACACCTAGCAGTGGGATTGCTAGATCACATGGCAGCTCAATGTTTAGTTTTTTTGAGGAACCTCCAAATTGTTCTCCCTAGTAGTTGCACTAATTTACATTCCCACCAACAGTGTACAAGGGTTGCCTTTTCTCCACATCCTTGCCAGCATTCATTATTGCACATGGCTTCACCTCTAAATCATGAACAAATTTATAGTGTTGGATGAAACTGGCTTTGAGTAATTGGGTTTTATCTAGCTTGGAATTCAAACTGTGTTCTTTAGCCTGTAATGATATCTTCCACTAATTTTGGAAAATTTGTGGCTTTCTTTTAAAATTTTTTTTTTTTTTTTTTTTTTTCTCTTCACTCTTTCTAGAAATCCAACTATATATGTTGAAAATTTTCAGGCTGGGTGCAGTGGTTCATTCCTGTAATCCCAGCACTTTGGGAAGCCGAGACAGGTGCATCACTTGAGGTCAGGAGTTCGAGACAGCCTGGCCAACATGGTGAAACCCTGTCTCTACTAAAAATAACAAAAATTAGCTGAGCTTGGTGGCGTGCACCTATAATCCCCACTACTCGGGAGGCTGAGGTAGTAGAATCGCTTGAACCTGGGAGGCAGAGGTTACAGTGAACTTAGATCATGCCACTGCCCTCCAGCCTGGGCGACAGAGGGAGACTCCATCTCAAAAGAAAAAAA
>NW_016811040.1:2102992-2130273 GCF_001698545.2 Rhinopithecus bieti | reverse complement strand
AATTTTATATTTATATTTTATTTTATATTGTCTGGTTTCTCTAGTTCTTCCTGGGAGCATTGGTCTGTTATAAGCTGTTCCATCCCAGTCAGAAGTAGAAGTGTTGAATAACTGTGGTTTTCACAAAGGCAAAATCCTACAGGCTGAAAACTATCCAAAAACCCAACTAGGAAAATTTATTCTATATGCCAGGAACTGATTTCTATTGGGGTTTTCAAATGAATAAAATAATATTCCTATCCTGAGGGCATTCATATCCTATCAGAACTCTTCTAAGGTACACTTGACTCTGTTCCATCCTTATTCTCTTCTTTGTTTATTTTAAATATTAAGTTCAAGACTCCCAATGAATCTTTGATGAAAGAGTTAGGTAAATATTGAGACCTTCTTTCCCTGAAACCTCATATTATTATTACCAACATTTCACAAAACAACATGTCACAATGCTTGAATTATTGAATAAACTGTTCCTTACTCTCTACTCCTTCCCCTTACCAGATCATGAGTTCCTTGAATAGAAGAACCAGGTTTGATACTTATGCTATAACCTCCAAATCCATACATATAATAATTATTATTATTTCATCGTGATCACTGGGCAAATTCCCAAACTCCTAGTAACTTTTGTGTGGGAAAGAATGGGGAGAAGGAAGTGTCCTTCTCTTTGGGATCCTGTCTATGGAAAGAGGAGAATTGAATTGCTGGGACTGTGTCTCTGGGAGTTAGTTCTCCTTGGCTATGCACAATCAAGAATGATCTGCCTCTTCTTCCAGATTATAGTAATAATGAGTAGCATTATTAAATGCTTCCAGTATGCCTGGCATTATCCTAAGCATATTATATATATTACTTCATTAACTCTTTAGGAGAATCCTCAGAGGTAAGTCTTATTATTTCTTATCCTCATTTTGCAAGTAAGGAAATAGAGACATAGAGTGACAAAGTTATAAAAACCTAACCATAAGGCTCACTTCTCTAGAAACATCAGCAGGGACCCTAACTCAAGGCATTCGTGATGGGAGACCAAGAGGTGGATTGTTAATGGCAGACCTGCTAGTTGTATGCAACAGTCTTTGCCTGAGAGACAAACCTTGCATTTTCTTCTGGTTCCAGCTAACATTTTTCTTTTTCCCATTTTTAGTTGGTTTTAATATATCAGCTAGGATTGGGTTCCATCACAGCAGCTACGGTAGCTTCACAAGCTAAGGGCCTACGTTTTTTCCAGAACAAGAGGTCTGAGGTTAGGTAGTTCGGGACTCACACAGAGGCTTTTTGCTACCTTCCTACTCTCTTAATTAAATATGTACCGGTTGCCTTCACGTTTGCAAACTGGCTGCTACCTCTTCAGCATTGTGTGTGTATTTCAGGCAGGAAGAAGAAAACGGATGAAGTGGATAAGATAAAGAGTAAAGCCAACAATTAAGCTCCTGTTCAAACAGTTTTCCCAGAAGCCCCATCCAGTGACTGTCTTTACATCTAGGTGGCCCAGACTGTGTCACATGGCTACCCCTTGATGCAAGGGGATTTGGAAGATGGAGTACTTTAAATATGCAAATTGCTACACTGAAGAAAATAAAGATACTTTTAGCAAGGACTAAGGAGAGACTAGCAACCCAAAATATCTGCCACAGTTATTAAACTTTTAACTGAAGTCAGAGGAAAGAACTTCAAAGCCAGCAAGCCCACGGGGTTTATTTCTCAGTGAAGCATCATAGTGGCACATGGAGCTAGAATAAGAAACCTGCATCCTCCTGGATCAGGTCTATGTATCTTTTTATCTGTAAACAATCTCATGCTGCAAAGCCAGGATGGTACAGTGAAAAGAGCCCTGAAAGCAGAAGAAGGGGGCCACATATTGCTTTTGCCACATGTAATCTGGGGACTTTGGACAGATATTAACTTCACATTCCTTATCAGTAAAATGGGCAGAAATGCAAGGGACCTTTCCTTTGTGTAAGTCCATCTAAAATTACACAGGTATATGAATTTATAACATTTTAACATTTTTTATAGGGACACAAAACATATATTAATGTAGATAATTTTATAACATTAGAACATTTATATACACATTAATGTATTTATACAGTTATTTAATACAATTTTATAATATCTTTATAATGGAATATGGTAGAATGTACAATGTGCTTTAGGATATCGCTTCTAAAATTAAGGACTTAAGCTTCTGGAATCCACCTGGTTTGCCAATCTACTTCCCATATAGGGGGGAAAAACAAGGCTTGGTTTATCCCAAATAAGGGAAAAAAAGAGGGCTTGGAATTATCAGTGTATCTCAACATTAAAACTGTCATCTCTCCCATTGGAAATATGGCAACTGTGTTGTGTTTTCTAAGATATATGCCAGCAATATTTCAAAATATGATTAACAGTGCCAATACCTTGTAAAGTTGGGCACATCTTTTCTTGTTTTGTCTTAGTGATACCGTCTATCTTTGTGAAAGCTGATATATTAAATAGCTTTTTAAAAGCCTTATTGTGGCTTTTCTTTCCCCTTGGTATAGTAGTGTAACTTTTATCGATAATAATGGGAGTTATGTTGTAGCATCCAGGGTGTTTATGTGGGTCCTCTAGTTAATGGTGATGGACCAGCCTTGAAACCGTGGCCTAGAGTTCAGGGGCCTGTCTCATTTTTTTATGTTCTCAGAGGGATGGAAAAGTGTCTGGTGACATCTCTTTTAGCTAGCCCCCAAACTTGGAGCTTCTCTGCCTTTCTATTTTGGTGGAAACTGGTGCTTGGATACATACATTGAGATGGAATAAAAACAAATTTCATGTAGAATTATATGATATCTGAATCCCAAAATTAGGGGAAATTTCACCCAAAAAGATTTACCTTAGCTTCATCCTAAATTTTAGTTAAAGACTATATGAAAAATTATATCATTTTAAAGGTCATATAAGAATTATAACCAGTTAAGAATATATAGACCAGCCCTTGAAATGTATGTAAGAATTTTTTTTTTTTTCTAATCAAAACAACCCACACATTTTCACAAATCATGTAATTTTTGAGCTGGAAAAGGGCTGTGAAGTGGCCTTATTTTATAAATGAAGAGATGAAGGCCCACTGAGGCTAAATGCATTACCTGAATTTGTACAAAGAATTTTCATTCCTGACCACGGACATGGAAAACATTATGATAATGAGGAACTTGGTAAGTGAACAAATATATGTATGCTTGGAACAGAATGGATACTCAATACTTTTTAAATAAATTCAATATTGGGGTTTTAAAATGCAAAGTACAGAGATAAACTAATATAAAATTATCGAGAGGTTTCAAAAATGTTGGCTAGGAAGCAGGACTAACTTGCAGGTCCCACTTGGATGACAGAACAGCGTGTGGAGACTCACACTGTGAACTTTTGCTTCGAGAACTACTGCAGAAACATACCAGAAAAAAATGAAGGAATTCACAGACCCTTTGAAGGAAGTGGCTTGCCACTGTAAACTCTGTGAGACAGCCGAAAAACTGTGAGTGCCCAAAGTGTGATGGGGAAAGTCCACCTCTGAACACACATCCTCATGGAGGAACCTGAAAATCCAGATCAGGGGAGGATTTAACCTTACCTAGAGGTCAAACAAATTTAGAGAGCCAAGTGAAACATAAAGGTAGAAGCAGCAGCAGGAATAGCCCTGTAGGCACACAGTCTCCAGGGAACCCAGGGAAGCCATTTCTGATTTTCTCTCACAGGGACCCTTGGGGAGGGCTACCAGTAGAATTGGGGAAGGACCACATGGAGAAGGAAACTTCCAGCTGACATCTGTAATAATTTCAACTTCCTATGCAGAATCTGAGGTTGCGGGGGCAGCAAATGGGAAGTGTAGATATGCGCACAAGAAACCAGGGCAGGTAAGAGTGGTGGGGCCTGAATGCCCTGGTTTCTTTCTTAGTAGGGAGGCTTGTAGCCTGGGGCAAGATCTCAGCCATACTCACTTGTTGCCTAGATATACACTTGGTGCTGTTGGTGGGGCACAATGGGAGTGAAACTGGCCTTGCTGGCTGTATGGGAACTGGGTAAGGCCAGTTGCTGCTGGTTTTCCTCTACTTCCCTGGTGACCTGTATGATGCACCAGAGGCAGCCATAATCCCCCTGGGAACATAACTCCATGGGCCTGAGAACCACACCCCATCCCCACAGCGGCTGCAGTAAACCCCACCCAAAGAGAGTCTGATCTCAGACATGCCTAACCCTGCCCTAACCTGATGGTTTTTCTCTACCTGCCCTGGTAGCTGAAGACGAAGGATATAATGTCTTGGGAGCTCTATGACCCTGCCTACTAACCTGAATACTTATCCAGGAAACCTTATGGCAAGCTTGTATCCGCACTATACTACCATAGCTGATGCTCTTTGCAAAAGTGCCACCACCTGGTTGGAGGCCAACCTACTTAAGCCATTCAGCAACTCACAAAAGAACAACCCCACTTGAAGAAAGGAGAAAACAACAGTTAATTCCACCGCCTGTAACAGCCTGGCTGACCAGAGTCTGTCCACATGACAACTTCACGGCTAATACAACCAGCATTCAAGAAAACCAGCACACTAAACAGAACTACAACCAAGGACCCTCAGGGAGTTCAATTTACTGCCCTGCTACCTCCACCAGAGCAGGTGCTGGTATCCATGACTGAGAGGCCTGAAGATGGATCACATTGCAGGACTCCTTACAGACCCTCCCCAGCATAAGCCTGGAGCCCAGTAGCTCTGCTGGGTGGCGAGACCCAGAAGTGAAATAACAGTCACTACAGTGGGGTTCTTAGGCAGCCACATCCCTAGAGGAAGGGGGAGAACACCCCATCAAGGGATCAACCTGTGGGACAAAAGAATCTGAATAGCAGCACTTGAGTCCCATGTCTTCCCTCTGACGTAATCTACCCAAATGAGAAGGAACCAGAAAAAAGATTCTGGTGATACGACAAAACAAGGTTCTTTAACTTCCCGCAAAGATCACATGAACTGACCAGCAATGGATCTAAACCAAGAAGATATCTCTGAATTTCCAGAAAAAGAATTCAGAAGGTTGATTATTAAGCTACTCAAGGAGACACCAGAGAAAGGTGAAAACTAACTTAAAGAAACTTAAAAATAATACAAGATATGGATGAAAAAAATCTCCAGAGAAATAGATAGCACAGACAAATCCAAAATACACTGCAAAGTTTCAACAGTAGAGTTGAACAAGTAGAAGAAAGAACTTCAGAGCTCGATGACAGGGCTTTCAAATTAACCCATTTCAATAAAGACAAAAAATAAAAAATAAAAAAATAAAGCCTCCAAGAAATGTAGGATTATGTTAAACAACCAAACCTATGAATAATTTGTGTTCCCAAGGAAGAAATTTAATAGCTTGGAAAACTTCTTTGAGGGAATAATCGAGGAAAATTTCCCTTGCTTTGCTAGAGATCTAGACATCCAAATACAAGAAGCTCAAAGAACATCTGGGAAATTCATCACAAAAAAAATCATCACCTACGCACATAGTCATCTGGTTATCTAACTTCAAGATGAAGGAAAGAATCTCAAGAGCTGTGAGGCAAAAACAAAGGGTAACCTATGAAAGAAAACCTATCAGATTAACAGATTTATCAGCAGAAACCCTTCAAGCCACAAGGGATTGGGGTCCTATTTTTAGCCTCCTTAAACAAAACAATTATCAGCTAAGAATTTTGTATCCAGTGAAACTAAGCTTCATAAATGAAGGAAAGACAGAGTTGTTTTCAAACAAATGCTGAGAGAATTCACCACTGCCAAGACAACACTACAAGAGCTGCTAAAAGGAGCTTTAAATCTTGAAACAAAACCTCAAAATACACCAAAATAGAATCTCCTTGAAACATAAATCCCACAGGGACTGTATAACAATAACACAATGAAAAAAATAACTAAGGTATTCAGGCAACAACTAGCACAATGAACAGAATAGTACCTCATGTCTCAATACTAACATTGAATGTAAATGGCCTAAATGTTCCACTTAAAAGATACAGAATGGCAGAATGGATAAGAATTCACCAACCAAGTATCTGCTGTCTTCTAGAGACTCACCTAACACATAAAGACTCACAAAAACTTAAGGTAGAGGGGTGGAAAAAGATATTCCAGACAAATGGACACCAAAAGCAAGAAGGACTAGCTCTTCTTATATCAGACAAAACAGACTTCAAAGCAACAAGAGTTAAAAAACACAAAGAGAGACATTACATAATTATAAAAGGATTAGTTCCATAGGAAAATATCACAATCCTAAATATACATGCCCCTAACACTGGAGCTCCCAAATTTATAAAACAATTATGACTAGACCTAAGAAATGAGATAGATGGCAACACAGTAAGAGTTGGGGGACTTCAATACTCCACTGACAGCACTAGACAGGTCATCAACACAGAAAGTCAGCAAAGAAACAGTGGACTTAAACTATACCTTAGAACAAAAGAACTTAACAGATATTTACTGAATATCCCAACCAACAACTGCAGAATATACATTCTACTCATCAGCACATCGAACATTCTCCAAGGTAGGCCGTATAATAGGTCACAAAACAAGTCTCAGCAAATGTAAGGAAACTGAAATTATAACATGTACGCTCTCAGACCACAGAATAAAATTGGAAATCAAATCTAAAAGGAATCCTCAAAACCATGCAAATAAGTAGAAATTAAATAATCTGCCTCTGAATGGTCATTGGGTCAACAATGAAATCAAGATGGAAATTTAAAATTTCTTTGAACTGAATAACAGTGACACAACCAAAACCTCTGTGATACAGCAAAAGTATTCTTAAGAGAAAAGTTCACAGCATTAAATGCCTACATCAAAAAGAATGCAAATAGACAAACTAAGGTCACACCTCAAGGAACTAGAGAATCAAGAACAAACCAAAACCAAACTCAGCAGAAGAAAAGAAATAATAAAGATCAGAGCAGAACTAAATGAAATTGAAACAACAAAAAAATACAAAAGATAGAAAAAACAAAAAGCTGGTTCTTTGAAAAGATAAACAAAATTCATAGACCATTAGGGATATTAGCCAAGAAAAGAAGAGAGAAGATCCAAATAAGCTCAATTAGAAATGAAACAGAAGATATTACAATGTATACCACAGAAATACAAAAGATCATTCAAGGTTACTATGAACACCTTTATGTGAACAAACTAGAAAACCTAGAGGAGATGAATAAATTCCTGGAAATATACAACCTTCCTTGATTAAGCCAGAAATAAATGGAATATCTTAACAGACCAATAACAATCAGTGAGATTGAAATGGTAATAAAAAAAAAAAAATTACCAACAAAAAAAAGTTCAGGAACAGATGGATTCACAGCTGAATTCTATCAGAAATTCACAGAATGGGTACCAATCTTATTGAAACTATTTCAAAAAATAGAGAAAGAAGAAATCCTCCCTAAGTCATTCTATGAAGCCAATATCACCCAAATACGCAAACCAGGAAAGGACGTAACAAAAAACTACAGACCAATATCCCTGATGAACATAGACATAAAAATCTTCAAAAAAATACTAGCTAACTGAATCCAAAAGCCTATCAAAAAGATAATCCACCATGATCAAGTGGGTTTCATACCAAGGATGTAGGGATGGCTTAACGTATGGAAGTCAATAAATGTGATACACCACATAAACAGAATTAAAAACAAAAATCACATGATCATCTCAATAGACACAGAAAAAAGCATTTGACAAAACCCAGCATCTCTTTATGATGAAAACTCTCAGTAAAATCAGCATAGAAGGGACATACCTTAAGGTAATAAAAGTCATCTATGACAAACCCATAGCCAACATTATACTGTATGGGGAAAATTTGGAGTCATTCCACCTGAGAACTGGAACAAGACAAGGATGCTCACATTCAACACTTCTATTCAACATAGTACTGGAAGTCCTAGCCAGAGCAATCAGACAAGAGAAAGAAATAAAGGGCATCTAAATCGATAAAGAGGGAGTCAAATGGTTGCTCTTTACTGATACATGATTGTATACCTAGAAAACCCTAAAGACTCATCCAAAAAACTCCTAAATCTGATAAATGAATTCTGTAAAGTTTTGGGATACAAAATCAATGCACACAAATCAGTAGCACTGCTATGCATCTACAGTGACCAAGATGAGAATTAAATAAAGAACTCAACCCCTTTTACAGCAGTTGTCAAAAAAATATACATAGGAATATACCTAACTAAGGATGTGAAAGACCTATACAAGGAAAACTACAAAACATTGCTGAAAGAAATAACAGACAACACAAACAAATGGAAACACATCCCATGCTCATGGATGGGTAGAATCAATATTGTAAAAATGACCACACTGCCAAAAGCAATCTAAAAATTCAGTGCAAATCCCATTAAAATGCCATCATCATTCTTCATAGAACTACAGGCCAGGCGCGGTGGCTCAAGCCTGTAATCCCAGCACTTTGGGAGGCCGAGACGGGTGGATCACGAGGTCAGGAGATCGAGACCATCCTGGCTAACACGGTGAAACCCCGTCTCTACTAAAAAAAATACAAAAAACTAGCCGGGCGACGTGGCGGGCGCCCGTAGTCCCAGCTACTCGGGAGGCTGAGGCAGGAGAATGGCGGTAAACCGGGAGGCGGAGCTTGCAGTGAGCTGAGATCTGGCCACTGCACTCCAGCCCAGGCGACAGAGCGAGACTCCGTCTCAAAAAAAAAAAAAAAAAAAAAAAAAAAACAAAACCCAAAATTTCAAAGGGAACAAAAAAAGGCCGAAAAAGCCAAAAAAAAAAAAAAAAAAAAAAAAAAGAACTACAAAACACAATCCTAAAATTCACATGGAACCAAAAAAGAGCCGACATAGCCAAAGCAAGACTAAGCAAAAACAACAAATCTGAAAGCATCACATTACCTGACCTCAAACAATACTATAAGGCTATGGCCACCAAAACAGCATGGTACTGGTATAAAAATAGGCACACAGACCAATGGAACAAAATGGAGAATGCGGAAATAAACACAAATACTTATAGCCAAGTGATCTTTGACAACGCAAACAAAAACAAAGTGGAGAAAGGACACCCTATTCAGCAAATGGTGCTGAGAAAATTGGCAAGCCACATGTAAAAGAATGAAACTGGATCCTGATCTCTCACTTTATACAAATATCAACTCAAGATGGATTAAGGACTTAATAGCCGGGCGAGGTGGCGGGCGCCCGTAGTCCCAGCTACTTGGAGGCTGAGGCAGGAGAATGGCGGTAAACCGGGAGGCGGAGCTTGCAGTGAGCTGAGATCTGGCCACTGCACTCCAGCCCAGGCGACAGAGCGAGACTCCGTCTCAAAAAAAAAAAAAAAAAAAAAAAAAAAACTACAAAACACAATCCTAAAATTCACATGGAACCAAAAAAGAGCCGACATAGCCAAAGCAAGACTAAGCAAAACAACAAATCTGAAAGCATCACATTACCTGACCTCAAACAATACTATAAGGCTATGGCCACCAAAACAGCATGGTACTGGTATAAAATAGGCACACAGACCAATGGAACAAAATGGAGAATGCGGAAATAAACACAAATACTTATAGCCAAGTGATCTTTGACAACGCAAACAAAACAAAGTGGAGAAAGGACACCCTATTCAGCAAATGGTGCTGAGAAAATTGGCAAGCCACATGTAAAAGAATGAAACTGGATCCTGATCTCTCACTTTATACAAATATCAACTCAAGATGGATTAAGGACTTAAATCTAAGACCTGAAACAATAAAAATTCTAGACCATAACATCAGAAAAACCATTCTAGACATTGGCTTAGGCGAAGACTTCATGACCAAGAACTCAAAACCAAATGCAATAAAAACAAAGATAAATAGATGGGACTTAAACTAAAAAACTTCTGCACAGCAAAAGAAATAACCAAAAGAATTAACAGACCATTCATAGAGTAAGAGAAAATCTTCACAATCTATCCATCCAACAAAGGACTAATGTCCAGAATCTACAAAGAACTCAAACAAATCAGTGAGAAAAAACAGACAATCCCATCAAAAAGTGGGCTAAGGACATGAATAGACAATTATCAAAAGAAGATATACAAACGGCCAACAAACATGAAAAAAATGCTCAACATCACTGATTTTCAGGGAAATACAAATCAAAACCACAATGTGATACCATCTTACTTCTGCAAGAATCATCATAATTAAAACATAAAAATAGTAGGTGTTGGTATGGATGTGGTAAAAAGGGAACACTTTTGCAGTGCTAGTGGGAATGTAAACTAGTACAACCACTGTGAAAGACAGTGTGGAGATTCCTTAAAGAACTAAAAGTAGATCTACCATTTGATTCAGCAATTCCACTGATGGGCATCTACCCAGAGGAAAAGAAGTCATTATATGAAAAAGCCATTTGCACATGCACGTTTACAGCAGCACAATTCACAACTGCAAAAATATGGAACCAGCCCACATGCCCATAAGACAATGAGTGGATAAAGAAAATATGGTGTATATATACCATGGAATACTACTCAGTCATAAAAAGAAATGAAATAATGGCATTTGCAGAAATCTGAATGGAGTTTGAGACCATTACTCTAAGTGAAGTAACTCTGGAATGGAAAATCAAACATTGTAAATTCTCACTTATAAGTAGGAGCTAAGCTATGAGGACACAAAGGCATAAGAATGACACAATAAACTTTGGGGACCTGGGGGAAAGGTGGCGGGGGGGTATGAGGGATAAAAGATTGCACATTGTAAACAGTGTACACTGCTTGGGTGATGGCTGCACCAAAATCTCGGAAATCACCAAGAACTTATCCATGTAATCAAACACCGCCTGTTCCCCCAAAACCTATTGAAATTTAAAAAATATTATCAAAGTTATTATTGTTTTGCTGAAAAGTACTAGGAAAAGTCAAACTGCTTTAGACATAGGGCTTAGCAGGGTTCTGAGAATCTACTAAGAGCTGAATAAATATTTGTTGATGGAAGGAAGCATGTTGAAAGTTTATTGGGCATTTGATGAAATATGCCAAGAGAGTAATTTTTAACTTTTTCCTTTGATGACAGCTTTTACTACTGTGAAGCCCAAACTTGATAAATATGATAGGATATGCATTTCATTATTCTATTTCAGTAGATTTCCACTACATATTTAAAAGCCTGTACTATTATATTTTGAAGAGAAAAAAATGAATGGGTCTTCTAATATTCACACAGCCACCTTTGGTGTTTTTATATCCCACAGGTTGTCTTTCACCCAGTCTTAGTCCGTTTGGGCAGCTACAACAAAATACCTTAGACTGGGTAATTCATGAGCAACAGAAATTTATTGCTCATAATTCTGGAGACTGGGAAGTCCAAGATCAAGGTGTTGGCAGATACAGTGTCTGGTGAGGGCTTTTCTTCATAGATAGTGTCTTCTATGTGTCCTCACATGGTAGAAGAGGCACACAAGCTTCCTTGTCAAACTCTCAAACTCCCGGGGTCAAGCAATCCTCCCTCCTCAGCTTCCTGAGTAGCTGGGGGCTACAGGCATGCACCACGGCACCTGGCTTTCAGGCCTCTTTTATAAGGGTGCTAATTCCATTCATGAGAGCCCTATCCTCACAATCTAAACACCTCCTAAAAGTCCTACCTCTTAATATCATCATATCGGTGATTAAGTTTCAATATATGTATTTTGGGGTGACACAAACATTCAGATGACAGCACTCGATAAGATAAATAACCACAGCCTCTGTCTAAGCCTTCAAATTTTTCTTTCCGCCAGCCTTGTTTTACCCCTTGAGTCACGACCGATCCAAACTTATGTCTCCTTACCACCTTCTTGGAACCTTTTGCTATCTACATCAGTACTCTTCCCCATTTGGTTTACCTTTGTTCAAGACTCAAATATTATTATCTTCTCTTTTATACATTTTCAGGCTAATGCTCTTTTCCCTTGTGCCCCAATGCGCTTCGAAGATAACTAGTTATTTTAATTATTTCTATGCATACAGGTGTACTTTCTATTAGTGCAAATTTTGAGAGGGCAGATATTCATATAGTCTATTGATTTTTAGGTCGATAGCAAATAAGCCCTGTACTGAAAACAGAGGGGATGCTCAGTAAATACTTGTAAAATGAATGAATGGAAAACCAAGGTCTCTCATTCTCCCAAAACCCAGTTATCTGCACTGGTCCTCTACTCTAAGTACTATGATAACTTCCTATGTGCCAAGCAGAGCTGACTAGCATATATTGCTGTATTTTATTGTCACAGCAACAACACTGAGTTGGTCCTATTGCTGGTACCCTTTTACTGATGAGGAAATTGAGACTGTTGAGAGACATTTAGTTACTTCCTCAAAGTCACACAGCTAACCAGTGACAGATGTCCCTCAAATGGTGGTGCTGTGGAAAAACGAGGGAAGAAGCACATGACAAAATGGACATTGTTGGGTAAAAGCCACAACAATAACCACAGCAGTGTACACTAGTGCTATCACTAAAGCAGGAGCAGAATAATCCAAAATGATTACTATCTAAAACAAAGAAGGCAAGGCTGTGGGTAACCTGACGGGTCTCACCCAATCAACTCTGGTACTTGGAATTCCATCAAAAAAATGGACAGACTGTTTCTGCCACCTCCTCAGAAACCTCTTCCAGAGGCTCTGCATGTGGAAATATCCTTTAGCCAACCTAAATGTGGCACGCTGCTCTCTGAGCTCCATATATATTATGGAGCTATTTTCATCATCTTCCTTTTCCTTCTTTCTTGCAATTGGCATTATGTTTCTGTCCTCTATTTTATTCAAAAGGATGTGTTTCTATTCAATGAAACAGATCAGTGGCCTTTTCTACCACTAAATCATAAATCTCTCTCCTCTTACAACTTTGAAGAAAAACCTAGTAATCAAAACAGTTTCTAGATTTTTTTTAATACCTAGAAATTCACTGACAAACAAGATTGAAAAAAAGCCTTCCCACCTACCCCACACGCTTGTGAACATTTACAATGCCATCATTGTTTGTTGTGCTTGATTCATTTTTGTCAGCAGGCTTTCCTTGTACAGTTAAACTACTTTCTTACGCTAAGCTCTCTGTGAATTGTCACAACGGTTGACAAAAAATTCTGTATCAAACACTACTTAATTTTAAGCATTTCTGTCTGCCAATTTATTACTTAGTACAAATTTCATTTTGCCAGGGCAAAAAAACAATTTGTTTGTTTCATGTTGAAAACAGTTTTTCAAATAAATTCTGATGGTACACTTATCAAGCCCTCTTATCTTTCATTAAACTAATGCTTTCAAGCATAATTAAGAATGAAAGGGAAAACTAAGTATATTGTAATGCTCTGATATTAAAGAAGACATATCAAAATAAATTTACAATCACATCATCACATCAATCTCTACTATGACTACAATAGTATTATAACCATAATTAATTAGCTATGGTACAAATTACTAATAAATCTTTAGATATTAAATGCCTAATTTTTCAAAACCATATGTCTTTGTAAATTGATTATTTAGAATTTAGAGGCTTTTTAATTAGGAAGAAATTTATGCAATGCTGTATGTAATAATTAGGAATCAGCTTTTCTGCAATACTTTTGAACATCAGCAAAAATTAAAGCTGTGGAAAATAGTCTGAGTTAATTATAGTATTTCACTGTCAAAAATCAACATATAGGTAAAATTTAGAGGTTAATGTGGCATTTCCATTTCTTTAACTTCCACCTAGCCTTATGTTCTTAGTGCTTGAATCATTAACCGAATCCAAAATCAATGAGACGGGGAAGTCTCCTTAGTGATTTATGCCTCTAAGAAAGTTTTCATTTTATCCAATAGTTTCAGCAAACCTCATCAATCCAGGTTAAACATTTAATGCTCTTTTTTTTTTTTTCTATTCCCTAAGGATAAAGCTGGAATATTTCTGAGCCTTGCCATCATTTTTGGTAAGTGATTATTTTGACATAAGACACAAAAGCTGCTTTGTCAGGAGGGTGGGAACGCCATTTGGGGTCAAAGACATTGCTGAAGTGAGACCTCATTATGTGTGTGGTCAAAAGACCCCAAGAGATGGGGAGAAGACCTGACGGTGAACCACTTCACACTCACAGGGGCCTGCTGAGGGTGGATTTCAAAGTCAAGGCCCTCCTGTGTCCAGAGGACTTGTGGGGAGGGAGCCTTGGACGTATCTTATTCTGCCTACACTGGAGAAAGGTGTGGAAGATACTATAAATAAGAGAGGAATATTATAAAAACAAGGAATGGTTGCCTACGCAACACAGAAGCCAGCTTTTTCTCCTTCTTACTTCAACTCCTCCCCACTTCAGTTCTCTGAAGACATCCCAGCCGATGTGTTTCCTACCCATAAGGTGCTGGAAGAAAGAGGGCGGTCTGGGTAAAATTCACCTTTCTTCCTCTAAACGCTTCCCATTATGTCTTATTTTAAATTTATTTTCTTCAATAAAACCTAGATCCTCAGTCACCCAAAGCCAGTGTCCTCCTGTCCATCCGGGAAACAGAATTTTTCTTCCCTGATGGCTCCAAAAGGAATTAAGCCACTGTTCTCTCCTGCTGGGTTTCTGTTGTGCATCTTCAAGCCATTTCTTCATCTGAAGGTCTTCAGGCAAGCCCACTAAACCTCTTGAACACATGACTCAAGAGGGACAGTTGCTAACAGATGCATTTGTACATTTGTATTCTGGCAGAATTGGTCTTAAATTGTTGCTCATAGGAGAAAGGAACAGCAACTGTAGCACCTCTGTTCACTGTTGCTGGCAGATAACAAACTTGAGATGAAGCCACATTTACAATGGGAAAATTGCCTACGCCCACAGAATGAAATTTCAGGCTTTGACAGTTGCTAGGTAAGTAAATGAGAATCATTTTATTCTGGGTGAACGTAACACCTAGCACATCTTGAACAATAAAGAAGAGTTGGTGGCCCGAGGGTGGTGACACCCCAGGTTGTACATGTTCATAAGAGTCTCCTGGGAGGAAATATAAGGAACTAGTGGCCAAACAATCGCCCCCTTATGGTTCCTCATAATCTTAAGTAGAAGGTACAGTTCCACTCAAAGGGAACCTCAGAAAATGACTTTAATTCTCCAATTTTAATTCAACACATATTGCACCAACTCTGAAGAAGCCCTATATGAAGGCCCAAGGCCTCCACCTGAATCCAGGATACCTTCATCTCATGCCTGAATGCTTTAAACAACCTCGAGTAGTTTCATGACTTCAATCTTTGCCCTGCAGCCAGAAAACAAAACAAACCTTTCTAAAAGTTACTTTTTCCCTTCTTATAAAATCGCTCAATAACTCCACCTACCATCAGGAACAATCCCACTTCTTGACATAGACCTACAAGGTCCTCCCATGCTAGCTCCTGTTAACTTTTCCAACTTGGTTTCTCAGTGTGACCCACCCCTCTCCACCCCAGCCTCTATGCCTTTGAGAGGTTGTTCCCTTTCCCCACCCTTCCCTTTCCACTTTTCTGGCCAACCTTTAGGTTTCAGCTTTAACCGCTCCTTTCCCCAAAAAGCCTTCTCTGACTTGTCAAGTGGGTTAGATGCCCTCTTTCTGTGGTTCCACAGCTCCGTTTGTGTCCCTGGTGTATCTTTATCAGACTTTATTGCTTGCTTGTATTCTGTCTCTGGATCCTTCACGGTTACAAGGGACAGAAACTCAGCTCGAATCAGCTTAAGCTAAAGAGGAAATGTGCTGGACCCTGGGTTAGCTCACAGACCGACGGAAATGCCAAACAAACAAGCTTGAGGAAAGCAGAAACTGGGGCCCCTCCCAGATCTCTGGATTCTGCATTAGGGCTTTAAACACTGATCACGGTGTATCTGTGAGAGTTCTGATTGCTCCTTCTTAGGTCATGTGTTTGCCTACACTAAGAACTGTGGTCCTGGTTTAGGAAATATATAAGAAGATCTAGAATTCTACTCAGAACACTTTTCAAACCCTTGGGTAACAGAAAGGGAATGAAGGAGAACAGAAGGAGGGCAGGGCAGGCTGTTATGCAGATCACCTACTGCTGCAAAGCTAACAACCAGAAAACCTCAGTGGCAAACAGCAATATATATATATTTTTAAATGCACTTGCAGGAGGTCAACTGATACAGTCTTGATGGCTTCGCTTTAATCTGAAGGTCTGGCTGAACCAGGATCCTCAAGGTAGGGGAAACTGAGGCTTACTCCAGGGATGCTCATTTGGGGCCCCAGGCTGAAGGAGAAATGTCACCTTTCATTATCTGTGTCTTGCTCAGTGGCTGACACGTAGGATAGGTGCCTCATAAATTTGAATTTAATAAATGAGTAATCACGCCCAGTGTCCAATAAACTTCCTCTTTAGCTTAAGCTGATTTGAGTTTCTGTCCCTTGAACCCCTGAAGGATCCAGAGACCAAACATGAACAGGCAACATAGTCTGATAAAGACATACCAGGGACACAAAGGGGGCTGTGTGGTCCTTCCTATGGATCCTGGCAAATAGACAAGTCAGGAAAAGGTGCTTGAGACAAAGGGAATAGTCTGAATCTGGTATAAGAAGAGAAAGGGCACATCTTAAAATGGCTATGTGACTAGTACATGGAGTGCATTGCAAACTACAGGGCTACGATGGTAAATAGAGGACAAGTGCGGAGCGAGGAGTGTATGCTTTATTCTGCCTATAAGTATCTATTAGGGCCATGGGGGTACAACTCAATGTATGACCTCATAGGTAAGAGTTTATGATGCATTTATGGCAAAACAGATTATAGGTGATATCCAAAATGGAATAATTTGGAACCAGTGCACCTATACAAATTTTTATTATTAGCTGGCTAATGAAGGAAAGAAATGCACTTAATTGGGTAAACAGTTTATTTCTTATCTTCTTTTAAGCTGTCTGAAAGAATGGAATTTGGCTGGCTGGTTTTCTACCCTTAAAAGCATAAAGAAGGCTGGACTGTCTGCAAATATTCTTTTCTGGGAGCATGTACGTAGACAACTGAAATAAACTGCAACTCACTGGTGCCAAATATATCACACATCAGCCCACCTCCTGCCACGGTGAGCTTGTAGCAGAGAAAAGAATGTTCTCAGGTGAGAAGGATGTCAGCCTCATTCTAGAGAAAGAGGAGCCAGTCCTGCATGTGAGTGTGATTTCAAAGCTAGAGTTCTGAGGCTACAAAGAAAAAAAAGGGCTGAGGAACAGGTCCCTGTCCCCAAACAATGATGCAGGGCCATCACCATCCATACCTTTTCATTTTAAAGACAGGAGTTGAGAGTCCAGTTGATAATTCTAAACACAAGCCTTTTGCCCAATATAGAGGACAACTCTCATTGTTATTCTATATACTGCTCATATTCCACCCTATTGGTTAATAGGAAGTGATAACAATAAATAAAGCTTGCTCTCAGGAGAGAGGGAGGGAGGGAGGAAGAGAGGATGGAGGGAGAAAGAGAAGGAAGGAGTCATTGTACTGACTTTTCAGGTAAAAGCCAGACAACTGGTTAACAACTGCCATGCAGTAATGGGGCAGGGCTCTGCTGGGGTGCAGGGCCTCATGGACCCCCAGATAATTCTAATCAGATATGCTAGATGTTTGACAGAAAAGTGGATTCTGTTTGATGATTTGTTTCAAGAAGTTAAGGGGACAGAAGTTAAATTATGTTTCTGTTTTTTTCTTCCTCCAAATGAAACTCATTCTAAACACCCAACTGAAAAATGGTCTTACAGATCTGTGTAGTCTAATGCCTATGGACATGTTGCTATTCAAATTTAAAATTAAAAACCTATTTTTTTTTCTTTTTTTTTTTGAGATGAAGTCTCGCTCTTTTCCCCCAGGCTGGAGTGCAGTGGTGCAATCATGGCTCACTACAACCTCTGCCTCCCAGGTTCAAGCAATTATCCTGCCTCAGCCTCCCCAGTAACTGAGATTACAGGTGCCTGCCACCACGCCTGGCTAATTTTTGTATTTTTTAAGTAGAGATGGGGTTTCACCATGTTGGCCAGGCTGGTCTCGAACTCCTGACCTCAGGTGATCTGCTCGTCTCAGCCTCCCAAAGTGCTGGGACTACAGGCATGAGCCACCGCACCTGGCCAATTAAAAACTTAATTTAAAAAATTAAATTAAAAAAATGTAGCTCTTTAGCAGTTACCATGTTAGATAACATAAATACAGAACATTTGCATCATGATACAAGTTATACTGGACAGCACTGCAGATGCTGATGGTCACCATTCTCTAACATTGCTCAGCCTCCTAGTTCTACCAACTGAAAGTCTGGGAAAATACTGGAGGATAGCAGAGGTTATCAGTACAGGGGCTCCAAATCTAACAAGCAAATCATCTTTTCATTTCTTTTTTTTTTTTTTTTTTTTGAAACGGAGTCTTGCTCTGTCACCCAGGCTGGAGTGGTCTCGATCTCCTGACCTCATGATCCGCCCGTCTCGGCCTCCCAAAGTGCTGGGATTACAGGCTCGAGCCACCGCGCCCGGCCTATCTTTTCATTTCTTAGGTTCAGAGAGGGGCTTGCCTGCTAAGGAGCCATGCTCTCTCCATGATGAAGAACTAGAGACCGTCTTGTGCAGTGGGCTGGCAGAGAGGAGCTAGACAGTGAACTGGAAAATGCCCAGGATCGCAATTCAGAGGACATGGGCTCTCACCTTGGCTCTATGACTCGTTTTGTGCCTTTCATCCCTACAATCTCTCTGAACCTCAGTCTCTGAATCAATAAAATGAGACTAACCAAACCAATCTGGCTGAATACAAAGGTATAACATCCTAATCAGACACAGGAATTTGTGCTTGCATAGCAAATGCTGCAGTAGCATACCTTTGGGAAACCATTGCTCTTAGGTGGTATTGTGAACAGTGGGCCTCCTAATCTAGGTGTTCTCACTCTAGTTCTTCCATGAGGATTTCTGGGAAGTCTGTCTATGAGGGAAGGCTGTGACCCGTGACCTACTGTTGCTTTGGGAAGTCTTCAGCAGCTGGTGCCAGCTGTGTTTTCCTGATACAAATTTTTGTGTGTTTGAGATGGAGTCTTGCTCTGTCGCCCAGGCTGGAGTGCAGTGGCATGACCTCAGCTCACTGTAACCTCCACCTCCAGGGTTCAAGCGATTCTCCTGCCTCAGCCTCCTGAGTAGCTGGGATTACAGGTGCGCACCACCACGGCCAGCTAATTTTTTTGTATTTTTAGTAGAGATGGGGTTTCACTATGTTGGCCAGGGTGGTCTTGAACTCCTGACCTCAGGTAATCTGCCCACCTCGGCCTCCCAAAGTGCTGGGATTACAGGCATGAACCACTGTGCCTGGCCTCCTGATACGTTTGATAAGAGAGGTATATGTAATCCTCTGCCATCTTTAACAGAGAGTTTCACAGGTTCTGTGAATTACCTGGTGCTCTTTAGGACATAGGCAATGCCACAAATATCACACCCACGGATGAGGCTACCCAGTCCATGTCCCTGCATGGGAAAGTTCTCCCACCACCCCAGAGGCTTCAAAGGAGCACACATTGATTTGCCGTATAGAGTATCAACTTTGAAAGTTTCTAAACATGACCCAAAGGAGACAATTTGGAAATTCTAAACACAGGTCATTGAACGTTTATTGCCAGTTGTCTTGATTATTCTGAGAGGTGAAAAGCACTCATGTTTAAATCTACGTTTGGACCATCTAGTCTTGCCTGCCTATTCCATGAGAATAAAGAACATCTCTTTGTTTTAATCTGTCCTCACCTACTATATGCTTTTGGACTCCTACTCTTTGAGCCCAAAGAAACCGGCAATTCACTACTGGGGCCAAAGAAAGAGATGATTCTAATGTTCCTCAGTTAGAATATTGCTATCTTGCACCCTACTCAAGTTACTTTGAAGATGACAACATGGACCACACAATGGCTCAGGCTGTTGCTGGTGGTAGTGGTGGGGGATTGAGATGGAGACAGCTACGTTCTATATTCTGAAGGCAGCCTGAGAGTAGAGAGGGGATATCCACCCTACAGTGGTAGTTCTTAAAGGTCAGCATCATCAGAATCACTCGAAGGGTTTGTTAAAACTCAAATTGCCTGGCCCACCCTCCAGGTTTCTCATTCAATTGACCAGGGGTAGGGCAGAGATAGGGCTTGAGAATTTGCGTTTCTACCAGATTCCTAGGTAACGCTGATGCTGCTAGTCCAAGGACTCAACTTTGAGAATCGCGGCTTTAGGACCTTCTCAAGCTTCATTTCATATGCACACATGCAAGGGGAAATGCATTTCTCAAAACATGTTTCCTTAAATGTGATGCCAACTTGAGTGACCAAAGCAAATGATAATGGCTAATATGTGCATAGCTCTTACTGTGTTCTAGGCACCGTTCTAAGTGCTTAAATATACTAACAGAATTAATCCTCACAAAAATTGTATAAAAGTTGTATTATATTATCTTTATTTGACAAATGTGATCCGGAGAAGTCACTTTCCTAAGGTTACACAGCTAAAGTATGCATTAGGGTTGGTGCAGAAACACAGGAAGTCTGGCACCAGAGGCTATAGCCACTGCACTACATTGCCTCTCCCTGCAACCCCCTTTATTTTCCAACATTATCCTCATCCCCAGGCAAATGACAACATTCCTTTCAGAGAGTCCTCCTTGGGAGCCTCCCTTAAATGGGATGTTAACAACCTCAAGGCTGTTTGACGTTAGCCTTGGTCAAGTTTATTTTTAATACCTAGTAACTATAACAGAGCACAGTTTCTCATTTACCTATGCCCTGTCATTTTGGGAGTATCCTTGATTCAATAATTATTATTTTACAAGGAATGCAGAAAGACTTGACAAATAGAAAAACGGAAGCCTGAGCGAAGGAAGAGAAACAATAAACAGGAAAGAAAAAATAATAAAACAATAGGAAGAAGGGGAAAAATAACCAGATGGAAAGGTCGAAGTAGATACAATGCAGGAGATAAGGATGCGAGAGAAAAATGCGAACACCAAGCACGCATGACAAAATAGTTAAAGTCCAAGTAGATGTCATACTGAGAAAATAGAAATATAAAACCTAAGCATAAAGCCAGTCACGATGAGTAAATAGAGGACATGAGGAGAGGAGGAAATTAGCAGGGGGAGGGAGACGAAAGATGCCACTAATTGGATTTTGAACTCCAGTTGCTATAATTGGGCATTTAAGCTATATCAACATTCTTCTTCATCTTTAGAATATTTTGCAATCTTTTAAAATACAGGAAACGCCATTTGATTTTGTCCCAACTCTGGCCACTCAAATCCTGGTTGCTTGTTTATTTTTTCTCGAGCAAGAAAATTTCACTAAGGGTTGGCATGCAGGATAAATCTTTTAGAGGAAAGAGGGGGAAATAATTCAATAGGAAGGAAGGATTCATTATGACAAGGGCTGGGTCAGGGAAATGGTCACATAACTGCATTCCTGAAAGCAAAGGCCTGCTAAAAAACTAAACCTGAGTCTTAGGATTGTTTGCTCTGCCCTGGGATCGAGTTGAGGTCACTCTGGAGGCCAGTCACAGGGCCTGAGACTCTAAACGTTCTGTTTTAGATTAAGAGCTGGGTTCACCCAACGGGTACAGAGTGGGAAAGAGGATGGACGACGTCAGCTCTAGTCTGAGGGCTGGCGTCCTGCATGTGAGGATCCCATCACTCTGGGACCTCCCTAGGAGTTGGTTGTTCCATTAAATGGGGCACAGGAGGCCAGCCTTCACTGTTTATTCTTTCCCTTTCCCATTAGTTGTCAGGTTCTTCTCTCTACATTTCTATTATGATATAATAGGAAATTCTTGGATTTTAAAATGGTATGCTTGCAAAATGTATTATCTTTCCCCCAGACGACTTCTTATCCAGTCCAACATGAATTTTCCAGCCACGCAGCTTACACAGTCATTCTTTCTGCAGTCTTTCAGAATCTGTCCTCTGGGGATACACCTCCCTCTTCCCACAGTTCCCTTGATCCCCAAGGAAAGTTATCTGAGGGGCTGTATTATTAAATTTCATGGAATCTAAGACACAATTGGGTATGAAAAAGAGTCACCATTAACTCATGCACCACTAAGAAAGAAAGAGTCTTCATTCTAAGATATGCCATTAGCTATGAGATATACCTCAATTTGAGAAATGTTATAATGTAAAATAAACAACGTCTCAGGTCTACAAAATGTGACATCTTCTCTATTTGACTGTAATCTCCTTGAGAGTAGTAACTGTGCCCTAGTTCTTTACCCCGTAACCTCTCCAAGGCAAATAGCTCTTTGTATTTTCCAAACATGCTTGCTGACAACTCTGACTGCATTAAGTATGTGTGTATGTATGTGTGTGGTGTTTGATCACACATTTGCATAGCACGTTATAACCATTTTGTCCTTAATGTCCTAGGAAATTCAAGAATGGGACAGGGATTGAATTGCTTTTCTTGTTTACAGATGACCAGCCTGAAGCTTAGAGACATAATCTGATACACCCATGGCACTAAGTCACCAGTAAGAGTTGAAATTAGGACCTGCAACTAAGTCTGAGTCCAGTATTTTTTTTTTTTTTTTTTTTGCTGTTGTTTCCATGTTCAACAAATACTAAAAAGTGGAAAGATTTGGACTCCTCACCTCCTACTCTAGCTCCTGAGAAAAGTCCAGCATTTGATTAGAAAATAACAAATGTTTCCATGCCCTACTATGCTCTGGCATGGGGCTCCTTATTTTCTCTCTGTGGCAGCTACCTGTCAACGTGTGATGCTTGGAACTGAGGGTGGGGAGTCTGTACACACCAAGGCTATCTAAACAGACCATTAAGCGGTAGTAAAGTAACACATGTGAATGACAGGTCAATAAATCCCCAACAACTTACGTTGCCTGCAAGAAGTTGGCTGTTGCCGAGTGTTGTTGTGTTTACATAAAATCAATTTTACAAGCAATCTTAAATAATTAGGGAAGATGCCATCACACAGAGGATATTCTACATTCACTGTAATCGCTCTGGCATTCATCTCGTTGATCCCTTTTGTCTGATACTATGTGTGGGTTTTTTTTCCTCTCAAGCTGCTATCTTCCCTGATAGCTTCTTTATGAGATGTTGAAATACTACCTTACAAGAAACCAAGACACACATTCTTATCAGTATTTTACAGACCAAAGACCTTGAAGTTACCTATTAGCTGAGTCTTCCTGAAGCTCAGCTTTATATGTGTTTTCCTTTAATTCTCTAATCTCAAGCCCTTAAAACATTTGGAGACAGATAAATTGGGGTAGGGGGTAGGTACTGTAGATACTAAACATAAAAGTTTGAGAAAAAATTAAAACTATGTTGGGTTTTATGATGATAGCAGGGAACATATAGATGAATATAGGTTTCTCTCAATCTTCTAGCCTTCTGGATGATGCTGATTTATCCTTTATAAAGTTTAAATAGAATAGATTTTTGTTGTTGTTGTTGACAGCAAATATCCATTAATGATAAATTGCAGGGGTACAGGATGAAGCCAATGGTCCCACCGGGGACAAAATTTCCTTTAAGGACTCCTAGACCAGGGATTTACAAACCAGAGGCATCACACCACTTCAGCTGTCCCATCAGGTAAAAGGGAGCCACTCTGCTGGTGACTGTAGAGCCATAAATCCTCATTTACCATGAAATACTGTGGCTTCCATCTGTTTCCTAAAGTGCCTACATAAACTAAGTCTTTGTAAGCCATCTGCAAAATGCCCTTATGCATGCATGCCAGAGTCTTGTGCTAATGCAATGTGGTGATTTTGCAACTTCAAATAAGGTTCATTTTAATTGTCATTGTTAAGATCAAATGCTTTGCAGCTGTCTCTCTTCTACAGATGAAAAACATAACTTTGATGGCTAATATGATGAACTCTTATGTTCCATTTTTCATCTAAATTGCTACACTTCAGTGCCTATGTTGTCTACTAAGTGCCTAACAAATATTTTTGAATTTAAAAAATTATGACTAGAAAAAGGTCGTGGGCTGTAATATGGGAATAATGTAAGACTCAGATTTTAAAAGTGGGTTTTGGCTATTGCTTAGTTACTAAGGAGCCATGTGAGGGCCTCTTTTTCCCCATTTGGAAAATGAGTGTGTTGGGTTAAGCGACTCGAAGGTCCCTGCCTGCTCTAACATTTGGGTTCTAAATTTTAACCCAAATTCTCTCATGGGTAACTCAAACTTTGCTTGAATTTTCTAATCTAGGGAACAATGGAGCATGACCCATTTTGGAAATTGTGTCTCCCTACTTTTTCTTTATTCTACAATCCCAACTAAATGTTTATATAAACCAGCTTGGAGATTTTTCAGTTATCATTAATCACCTATTTTAAATTAAACTACTTAGTATAAAAGATGACTTAATATAACTCTGGCAATTTTTATCTGCTTAAGAAAAGCTATTTTCTATTACTGTACTTTAAGTAAAAATAAAAAAGCAACAGTTGTAAAGAAATATCTGACCTACACAGTGCCATGCCCAGCATGCAAGAATGCTGCCATGGCATTAGAACTGTTTATTAGATCTGCACATGTGTCTATCTGCACGTTTCTTCCTCTGTCTGCCTTGTAAAGGACAAAAATAATGCACAGTTCTGAACACTGTTTTCTCAAGTCCCCTTTTCAATATGGGTTGGTATTTAGCCTAACAAGAAAAGCAAAGAAAAAACAATTAGACAAACTCTAGGAATACCTGTTCTTTGACTGCTGATAAGCTCAACCGCATGGGACATGTCTGAGAGGAATCTGTCATTAACACAATGTACTATTTGTCCAAACATCTGTAGGTCACATTATTTCTCCACAAGCCAGTGGTAGAAAAAGCAAAACCAAGATGGGTTATTAATCACTTACTCAGTATTTTCAAGAAACACTTAAAAAAAAAAAAAAAAGAACCGGCCGGGCGCGGTGGCTCAAGCCTGTAATCCCAGCACTTTGTGAGGCCAAGACGGGCGGATCACGAGGTCAGGAGATGGAGACCATCCTGGCTAACACGGTGAAACCCCGTCTCTACTAAAATACAAAAGCTACCCGGGCGAGGTGGCGGGCGCCTGTAGTCCTAGCTACTCCGGAGGCTGAGGCAGGAGAATGGCGTGAACCCGGGAGGCGGAGCTTGCAGTGAGCTGAGATCCGGCCACTGCACTACAGCCTGGGAGACAGAGCCAGACTCCGTCTCAAAAAAAAAAAAAAAAAAAAAAAAAAACCTAATAGATTGAAAGAAGAAAAACAAAGCATTTGTCATTTATTATGAAATGAGCCACCAAGGTCCCATTAAGACCACCTTTTACACATGGCACACTGGGTAGGCTCCAGGAGATGTAGGGCGCTAGAAACGGGACCAGTGCCTAACAGAGGACACCCTGGTAGTTCTCATTTCCTTGCGAAGGAAATGGAAATTCAGATTTGCACGTCTTTTCTATTTGAGTTGGAACTGCTTCCACCAGGGGTGTGGGAATCCACATGGATGCAATGAGTCAAACAATTCTTGGGAAAGCCTGATACTATTAGAAACAGGTAGACCTGGGGAGAAAAGTTCAACCGTCCATTAATGCCAACAGAAAAGAAACAGTATGGTTTACTGGCTATTCACAGCTGTCAAGGTGATAGGGAGTTGTGTAGGTAGGTGCACTTTTACACATCTGTCAGCAAAAACCGGTTTCCAAATTTAAAAATCTACTACTCAGGAATGGCATGTGTATTGTTGACTCTCCCAGGTGGTTTCACAGAGCAAGGAGTGGATTATGAGGTGACATCAAGACAAGGTTGTATCTGGGGCCATAAAGACTAGTAATTACTCAGGGAGACAAAAATTTCTTCTTTTGGTGTATACTACATTAACCAAAGATACTATTTTGAGACAAATTGGACTTGTGTCCTAGTGGACTACATGCATCTCACAGACAATAATGGAGCCCCTCCTATGTGTTATGCACTAGGCACTTTTCTGGGGAGTTAATAAGGGCTTCCAGGGAGGTAAGAGCATGGTGGGAATGGTAAGATATCCAAAGTGGAGTGAGCGAAATGCCATTTTATGTGACTGACTTTACACCAGTTAGTGATAGCCCGACTTTGAGGTTTTATTAATAAACAGTGCAATACATCATCAGACCTGCAATAAAATAATACTGTAAGAGCTAACATTTACAGAGTACTTCCCATGGGCCAGGCATGGTTTTAAGAGTTCTACATGTATTAGCTCATTTACTCCTCATTAATCCTGAAGAGTTAGATGTAACATTATCCACATTTCTTAGATGAGGAAATTGAACCATGGGGAGGTTCAGTAACCCTCAAGGCCACATAGCTAGTAAATGGTAGGTGGAAACTTGAATCCTGGAAGTCTGGCTTCGGGGTCCAAGTTTCTAATCATTCCCTTTCAAAACAAAAAATGCTATGGCTGATTGTGGCTGTCCACAAATAGCATCTCAATTTTGATCATGGTACATGCATCCCAGCATACATCTACTTGTTTATACACAATCAGAGAATTTAGAGGGGGAAGAGACTGTAGAGATTCAACTAATTTGTGGTGATTATTTTTCAAATGATAGATATGGAAATGTAGACCCCTCAAGAATCCAAGTTTGCTTCAAACAAAGGTATTCACTATTTAACCTATATATATTAGCCCCATATAGTCCCATTATCCATCCATTAAAATGGTAAAAGGGTACTTCTTCAATCCCAACAAATAGTAATGGGAGCCAGGGGACCCAAATCACCTTGCCCGACTCCACAATCACCATATTATCACAAAGTTCCTTAGTAAGGTGGTAGCCCCTGATATTAACACAACAGTAGCACCAACACAGGAAACCTTCAGAGTTAGGGATGGTGGCTGTGGTGTTTCCTACAACACCCACTGTTCTCAAGATATAAAACAGATCATCATTCTGAGGTAATTCAGCCCCAATGACAGGGTGGTAGAAATACTTTGTTATCAGTGAGAAGGTACTAGCTCACCTACTATGCATAGGGTTCTACATTTATTGCCTTGTTTGAGGCTAATGATTTTTCAGAGGTGGAATATGCTGATGGATGATAATTTTCCAGGCTTTATTTTTTCCCTGGCAGATCTCCAGTAACACAGTTTTGGTGGCTAGCACCATGGAGTAATGATTTTTCATTGTTTGTTGACAACCTTGTTTATTTCTCTCTGCTTTAAGTTTTCAGTAAAGGCTATTCTCAGCCTGGAAGATGATCAGTGCATCTCACACTAAATAAAAGGTAATGGATTTCAGAAAAGAACTCCAAGAAAAAAAAGGGGGGGGGGGGG
>NW_016811040.1:2099283-2102564 GCF_001698545.2 Rhinopithecus bieti | reverse complement strand
TGCTCAGTGTAGCTAAATTTGTGTTAAAAATCATTAGCCCTGAAGAAAGAAACCTTGTACATTCTGAAAAGAACACAAGTTCAGGTTGAATCCACTCATGTCAGAGGGAGCCAAGGGAGGATGGCTTCCACTTGCCCCTCTAGATCTATGATCTACTCTCCATTCTTCTTCTTGTCCCAGGAGGCTAACATCTATTCTGGATTCTGGCTGGAGATTGACAGGAAAAAGGAGACTGAGATTGAGATGCTTATCTCCCCAGCTCCCACCCAATTAGGAGCAGCAGGGAGCTGTGTTCTGTTACAGAAGGCCACTAGCTTCTATAGGGCAGCTCATCCTTATACTCTCCATGATCTGGTAACTGTTCCCTTCACCCTTCAAGCTGGGCATGATAATAAAGCCTTGCTGTTGCTAGTATCAGGGCACTTCATCATGTCTTGTTGGTCCCTCTTAACCCTTCCTCCATCTTTAGATTTTCCTCAATTAAACTACCTGTTTCCTGCTGGGAACTTACCCTATATAAAGTCTAGTTTGTGATAACTGGTCCTGAGACTTGTCTACCTGTTCCCAGTCCTCAGACCCTGTTTTCCATTTCTTGCTGTTTCCTGGTACGTGGTGTGAGCATAGTGTGTGAATGTATTTGTGTGTGTTACTGTGCTCTCTAGGTGCTGACTGATGCCACTCCCTGGCTTCCACATCCAGCTACGTCCAACTCAGCCCTCCTACCCTCACCATTCACCCTGCTCATGACTCTTGGGCCTCTGGAGGTTAAGTAGGATTCCAGTTTGAACATGACTTTGTCTGACAGTGGGTTGAAATATTGAAATATACCTAGGGATTTTATGTAATCATGAGCTGCCCTCATTTTATCTTGCTTTTTGTAATTTAATATATGATGGCTCCCCAACCATGTACTCTATCTAGCCAGACACTGCTCTGGCCTCTCATGTGTGAGCAACCCTGATTTTTAGTTCTTTCCTTTCCTGCCAGTTAGTCCTCCATTACCTGGATCTGGAAATCAGCCAAGACAAAGACAAATGGCCTCTCTATAGTTCAAGTCACCGATGGGTATCACATAAGAACATGGGCTTTTAAAGTTAGAAGGGAGTGTGAGAGGTTCTGTGGTCCATTCCCTGCCATGGTAGTAGAGGGGAGTTTACAGCCCCCTTTTAATTAGCAGAGGAGAAGAATACCCACCAGGGCAGATCTTAAGACTATGAAGCAATTAATTCTTTAAGTGCTGTAGAACACTGGGTGACTGACCTACAGACTGGCTTTTATAGTTAAAAATGGTTAGAGGAGAAGAAACATTTAGAATCTCTCAACGCTAATAAGATTATTTATTCTGACTTCTGGGAACTTCTTATTCCTTGTTTTTCTAGCTCAACAAAAGCAATGCCTCAGAAGTGTAAGGGTCTGCACATGCATTCTCAAGTTCCTCACTGCTTTTCTGGACTCTCCTCACTCACTGCACTCTCTTTCTTCATTTCCTGGGTTGGTTTATCATCCAGCAGAACATGGAGTATGCTCGACTCCAAGCTAAGTCTCCTGGGATTCCTTCTTCTCTTTTCTGTTAGTACTGTCTTTCTTTCTCTCTCACAAATCTCATCTTGACTCATCTTGATCATGGCTTTAAATACCATCCACACGCCAGAGACTTCAACCATTTTATCTCTAGCCCCAAGCTTCCTCCTGAACTCTAGACTTCTGTATCTTACAGCCTGCTTGACTGTTTTCTCCCTTGGATGTCTAATACATCTTTCAGACAAACTCTTCCAAATCAGAGCATCTACCTTTCCTGTCCACTCTGCGCCCCACCCAGCCTTGCTCCTCTGTCATTCTTCTTGTCAGTAAAAGATACTCCTGGTCACCAAATTGCTCACATCACAAACCTTCTTTGACTCTTATCTTTCCCTTCACCCACATTCCCAATTCATCAGTAAATCCTGTGACTTTACCTACAATGCATATTCCAAATCTATCAATTTCACTCTTTAAAAAAATTTTTTTAAGTTTACATTTTTCTTTTTTTCCTTTTTTGAGATAGGGTCTTCCTCTGTCATTCAGGCTGGAGTGCAGTGGCATGATCACAGCTCACTGCAACCTCAACTTCTCAGGTTGAAGTGATTCTCCCACCTCGGCCTCCCAAGTATCTAGAACTACAGGCATGTGTCACCGTGCTTGGCTAATTTGTTCGTTTTTGTAAAGACAGGGTCTCATCATGTTTGCCTAGGCTGGTCTCAAACTCCTGGGCTCAAGCTATCCTCCTGCTTCAGCCTCCCAAAGTGCTGGGATTACGGTTGTGAGCCACTGCACCCAGCCTATTTCTCTTTCTGCAGTTAAAAACTACCATCTTCTCTTGCCTGGAACATACTACAGCTCTCTAACTGGTCTTCTGGCTTTTACTATTATGTCTCCTGCAAAAATTTCTCCTTGAAGTAGTTGGAGAGCGATTTATTAAAATCAGTGGTTTTCATGTGGGAGTGATTTTGTCCCACAGGGGCCATTTGCCAATATCTGGAAATATTTTTGGTTGATATGGATGTGGCATCTAGTGGGTAGAATCCAAGGATGCTGCTAAATATCGTACAATACATAAGACAGGCCTCATAACAAAGAATTATCCAGATTGAAATGTCAATAGTGCCAAGGCTGAAAGACCACCGTTCATTTATTTATTTATTTTTAAAATTTTTTATTTTTATTATACTTTAAGTTCTAGGGTACATGTGCACAACATGCAGGTTTGTTACATATGTATACATGTGCCATATTGGTGTGCTGCACCCATTAACTTGTCATTTACATTAGGTATGTCTCCTAATGCTATCCCTCCCCACCCCCTCTGTACAACAGGACCTGATGTGTGATGTTCCCCTTCCTGTGTCCAAGTGATCTCATTGTTCAGTTTCCACCTATGAGTGAGAACATGCAGTGTTTGGTTTTCTGTTCTTGCGATAGTTTGCTGGGAATGATGGTTTCCAGCTGCATCCATGTCCCTACAAAGGACACGAACTCATCCTTTTTTATGGCTGCATAGTATTCTATGGTGTATATGTGCCACATTTTCTTAATCCAGTCTGTCACTGATGGACATTTGGGTTGATTCCAAGTCTTTGCTATTGTGAATAGTGCTACAATAAACATACGTGTGCATGTGTCTTTATAGCAGCATGACTTATAATCCTTTGGGTATATCCCCAGTAATGGGATGACTAGGTCAAATGGTATTTCTAGTTCTAGATCCTTGAGGAATCGCCACACTGTTTTCCACAATGGTTGAA